>NW_027440300.1:0-149454 GCF_031893055.1 Leptodactylus fuscus
TCATACAAGTTGCCGAGTAAGCGATCAATGAAACCCCTATGTGAAAATCAAACCTCCGGCTGATACAAGTTGCAAGATCACCCAGCTAGCCTATGATGGGTTGTCACTAGATAGGCTTAACTGTCAACTTTCCCCATGGCTGCGACCTTCTCAGCCCGAGCTACACCTCAAGAGTACACGATCAATGAAACCTATGGGGTAAATCAAACTCCGACATGGTACAAGTTGCAAGCTCACCCAGCTAGGCCTATGATGGGCTGTCACTAGATAGGCTTAACTGTCAACTTTCCCATGGCTGCGTCATTCTCAGCCCGATCTACACTCAAGGAGTACACGATCAATGAAGCGCTAAGGGGAAAGTAGAAATCCTGCTTCATACAAGTTGCCGAGTAAGCGATCAATGAAACCCTATGGTGAAAATCAAACTCCGGCATGATACAAGTTGCAAGATCACCCCAGCTAGCCTATGATGGGTTGTCACTAGATAGGCTTAACTGTCAACTTTCCCATGGCTGCGTCCATTCTCAGCCCGATCTACACTCAAGAGTACACGATCAATGAAGCGCTAAGGGGAAAGTAGAATCCTGCTTCATACAAGTTGCCGAGTAAGCGATCAATGAAACCCTATGGTGAAAATCAAACTCCGGCATGATACAAGTTGCAAGATCACCCAGCTAGCCTATGATGGGTTGTCACTAGATAGGCTTAACTGTCAACTTTCCCATGGCTGCGACCTTCTCAGCCCGAGCTACACTCAAGAGTACACGATCAATGAAACCCTATGGGGAAAAATCAAACTCCGACATGGTACAAGTTGCAAGCTCACCCAGCTAGCCTATGATGGGCTGTCACTAGATAGGCTTAACTGTCAACTTTCCCATGGCTGCGTCATTCTCAGCCCGAGCTACACTCAAGAGTACACGATCAATGAAACCCTATGGGGAAAATCAAACTCCGACATGGTACAAGTTGCAAGATCACCCAGCTAGCCTATGATGGCTGTCACTAGATAGGCTTAAACTGTCAACTTTCCCATGGCTGCGTCATTCTCAGCCCGAGCTACACTCAAGAGTACACGATCAATGAAGCGCTAAGGGGAAAGTAGAAATCCTGCTTGATACAAGTTGCCGAGTGAGCGATCAATGAAACCCTATGGTGAAAATCAAACCCGGTGCATGATACAAGTTGCAAGGATCACCCAGCTAGCCTATGATGGGTTGTCACTAGATAGGCTTAACTGTCAACTTTCCCATGGCTGCGACCTTCTCAGCCCGAGCTACACTCAAGAGTATACGATCAATGAAACCCTATGGGGAAAATCAAACTCCGACATGGTACAAGTTACAAGATCACCCAGCTAGCCTATGATGGGCTGTCACTAGATAGGCTTAACTGTCAACTTTCCCATGGCTGCGTCATTCTCAGCCCGAATCTACACTCAAGAGTACACGATCAATGAAGCGCTAAGGGGAAAGTAGAAATCCTGCTTCATACAAGTTGCCGAGTAAGCGATCAATGAAACCCTATGGTGAAAAATCAAACTCCGGCATGATACAAGTTGCAAGATCACCCAGCTAGCCTATGATGGGTTGTCACTAGATAGGGCTTAACTGTCAACTTTCCCATGGCTGCGACCTTCTCAGCCCGAGCTACACTCAAGAGTATACGATCAATGAAAACCCTATGGGGAAAATCAAACTCCGACATGGTACAAGTTACAAGATCACCCAGCTAGCCTATGATGGGCTGTCACTAGATAGGCTTAACTGTCAACTTTCCCATGGCTGCGTCATTCTCAGCCCGATCTACACTCAAGAGTACACGATCAATGAAGCGCTAAGGGGAAAGTAGAAATCCTGCTTCATACAAGTTGCCGAGTAAGCGATCAATGAAACCCTATGGTGAAAATCAAACTCCGGCATGATACAAGTTGCAAGATCACCCAGCTAGCCTATGATGGGTTGTCACTAGATAGGCTTAACTGTCAACTTTCCCATGGCTGCGACCTTCTCAGCCCGAGCTACACTCAAGAGTATACGATCAATGAAACCCTATGGGGAAAATCAAACTCCGACATGGTACAAGTTACAAGATCACCCAGCTAGCCTATGATGGGCTGTCACTAGATAGGCTTAACTGTCAACTTTCCCATGGCTGCGTCATTCTCAGCCCGAGCTACACTCAAGAGTACACGATCAATGAAACCCTAAGGGGAAAATCAAAACTCCGACATGGTACAAGTTGCAAGATCACCCAGCTAGCCTATGATGGGCTGTCACTAGATAGGCTTAACTGTCAACTTTCCCATGGCTGCGTCATCTCAGCCCGAGCTACACTCAAGAGTACACGATCAATGAAGCGCTAAGGGGAAAGTAGAATCCTGCTTGATACAAGTTGCCGAGTGAGCGATCAATGAAACCCTATGGTGAAAAATCAAACTCCGGCATGATACAAGTTGCAAGATCACCCAGCTAGCCTATGATGGGTTGTCACTAGATAGGCTTAACTGTCAACTTTCCCATGGCTGCGACCTTCTCAGCCCGAGCTACACTCAAGAGTATACGATCAATGAAACCCTATGGGGAAAATCAAACTCCGACATGGTACAAGTTGCAAGATCACCCAGCTAGCCTATGATGGGCTGTCACTAGATAGGCTTAACCTGTCAACTTTCCATGGCTGCGTCATTCTCAGCCCGATCTACACTCAAGAGTACACGATCAATGAAGCGCTAAGGGGAAAGTAGAAATCCTGCTTCATACAAGTTGCCGAGTAAGCGATCAATGAAACCCTATGGTGAAAATCAAACTCCGGCATGATACAAGTTGCAAGATCACCCAGCTAGCCTATGATGGGTTGTCACTAGATAGGCTTAACTGTCAACTTTCCCATGGCTGCGACCTTCTCAGCCCGAGCTACACTCAAGAGTACACGATCAATGAAAACCCTATGGGGAAAATCAAACTCCGGACATGGTACAAGTTGCAAGCTCACCCAGCTAGCCTATGATGGGCTGTCACTAGATAGGCTTAACTGTCAACTTTCCCATGGCTGCGTCATTCTCAGCCCGATCTACACTCAAGAGTACACGATCAATGAAGCGCTAAGGGGAAAGTAGAAATCCTGCTTCATACAAGTTGCCGAGTGAGCCGATCAATGAAACCCTATGGTGAAAATCAAACTCCGGCATGATACAAGTTGCAAGATCACCCAGCTAGCCTATGATGGGTTGTCACTAGATAGGCTTAACTGTCAACTTTCCCATGGCTGCGACCTTCTCAGCCCGAGCTACACTCCAAGAGTATACGATCAATGAAACCCTATGGGGAAAATCAAACTCCGACATGGTACAAGTTACAAGATCACCCAGCTAGCCTATGATGGGCTGTCACTAGATAGGCTTAACTGTCAACTTTCCCATGGCTGCGTCATTCTCAGCCCGATCTACACTCAAGAGTACACGATCAATGAAGCGCTAAGGGGAAAGTAGAAATCCTGCTTCACACAAGTTGCCGAGTGAGCGATCAATGAAACCCTATGGTGAAAATCAAACTCCGGCATGATACAAGTTGCAAGATCACCCCAGCTAGCCTATGATGGGTTGTCACTAGATAGGCTTAACTGTCAACTTTCCATGGCCTGCGACCTTCTCAGCCCGAGCTACACTCAAGAGTACACGATCAATGAAACCCTATGGGGAAAATCAAACTCCGACATGGTACAAGTTGCAAGCTCACCCAGCTAGCCTATGATGGGCTGTCACTAGATAGGCTTAACTGTCAACTTTCCCATGGCTGCGTCATTCTCAGCCCGAGCTACACTCAAGAGTACCCGATCAATGAAGCGCTAAGGGGAAAGTAGAAATCCTGCTTCATACAAAATGCCGAGTAAGCAATCAATGAAACCCTATGGTGAAAATCAAACTCCGGCATGATACAAGTTGCAAGATCACCCAGCTAGCCTATGATGGTTGTCAGCTAGATAGGCTTAACTGTCAACTTTCCCATGGCTGCGTCATTCTCAGCCCGAGCTACACTCAAGAGTACACGATCAATGAAACCCTATGGGGAAAATCAAACTCCGACATGGTACAAGTTACAAGATCACCCAGCTAGCCTATGATGGGTTGTCACTAGATAGGCTTAACTGTCAACTTTCCCATGGCTGCGACCTTCTCAGCCCGAGCTACACTCAAGAGTATACGATCAATGAAACCCTATAGGGAAAATCAAACTCGACATGGTACAAGTTGCAAGATCACCCAGCTAGCCTATGATGGGCTGTCACTAGATAGGCTTAACTGTCAAACTTTCCCATGGCTGCGTCATTCTCAGCCCGATCTACACTCAAGAGTACACGATCAATGAAGCGCTAAGGGGAAAGTAGAAATCCTGCTTCATACAAGTTGCCGAGTAAGCGATCAATGAAACCCTATGGTGAAAATCAAACTCCGGCATGATACAAGTTGCAAGATCACCCAGCTAGCCTATGATGGGGTTGTCACTAGATAGGCTTAACTGTCAACTTTTCCCATGGCTGCGACCTTCTCAGCCCGAGCTACACTCAAGAGTATACGATCAATGAAACCCTATGGGGAAAATCAAACTCCGACATGGTACAAGTTACAAGATCACCCAGCTAGCCTATGATGGGCTGTCACTAGATAGGCTTAACTGTCAACTTTTCCCATGGCTGCGTCATTCTCAGCCCGATCTACACTCAAGAGTACACGATCAATGAAGCGCTAAGGGGAAAGTAGAAATCCTGCTTCATACAAGTTGCCGAGTAGCGATCAATGAAACCCTATGGTGAAAAATCAAACTCCGGCATGATACAAGTTGCAAGATCACCCAGCTAGCCTATGATGGGTTGTCACTAGATAGGCTTAACTGTCAACTTTCCCATGGCTGCGACCTTCTCAGCCCGAGCTACACTCAAGAGTACAACGATCAATGAAACCCTATGGGGAAAATCAAACTCCGACATGGTACAAGTTACAAGATCACCCAGCTAGCCTATGATGGGCTGTCACTAGATGGGCTTAACTGTCAACTTTCCCATGGCTGCGTCATTCTCAGCCCCGATCTACACTCAAGAGTACACGATCATGAAGCGCTAAGGGGAAAGTAGAAATCCTGCTTCATACAAGTTGCCGAGTGAGCGATCAATGAAACCCTATGGTGAAAATCAAACTCCGGCATGATACAAGTTGCAAGATCACCCAGCTAGCCTATGATGGGTTGTCACTAGATAGGCTTAACTGTCAACTTTCCCATGGCTGCGACCTTCTCAGCCCGAGCTACACTCAAGAGTACACGATCAATGAAACCCTATGGGGAAAATCAAACTCCGACATGGTACAAGTTGCAAGCTCACCCAGCTAGCCTATGATGGGCTGTCACTAGATAGGCTTAACTGTCAACTTTCCCATGGCTGCGTCATTCTCAGCCCGAGCTACACTCAAGAGTATACGATCAATGAAGCGCTAAGGGGAAAGTAGAAATCCTGCTTCATACAAAATTGCCGAGTAAGCAATCAATGAAACCCTATGGTGAAAATCAAACTCCGGCATGATACAAGTTGCAAGATCACCCAGCTAGCCTATGATGGGTTGTCACTAGATAGGCTTAACTGTCAACTTTCCCATGGCTGCGACCTTCTCAGCCCGAGCTACACTCAAGAGTACACAATCAATGAAACCCCATGGGGAAAATCAAACTCCGACATGGTACAAGTTGCAAGCTCACCCAGCTAGCCTAGTGATGTGCTGTCACTAGATAGGCTTAACTGTCCAACTTTCCCATGGCTGCGTCATTCTCAGCCCGATCTACACTCAAGAGTACACGATCAATGAAGCGCTAAGGGGAAAGTAGAAATCCTGCTTCATACAAGTTGCCGAGTAAGCGATCAATGAAACCCTATGGTGAAAATCAAACTCCGGCATGATACAAGTTGCAAGATCACCCAGCTAGCCTATGATGGGTTGTCACTAGATAGGCTTAACTGTCAACTTTCCCATGGCTGCGACCTTCTCAGCCCGAGCTACACTCAAGAGTATACGATCAATGAAACCCTATGGGGAAAATCAAACTCCGACATGGTAGAAGTTACAAGATCACCCAGCTAGCTATGATGGGCTGTCACTAGATAGGCTTAACTGTCAACTTTCCCATGGCTGCGTCATTCTCAGGCCCGATCTACACTCAAGAGTACACGATCAATGAAGCGCTAAGGGGAAAGTAGAAATCCTGCTTCATACAAGTTGCCGAGGTAAGCGATCAATGAAACCCTATGGTGAAAATCAAACTCCGCATGATACAAGTTGCAAGATCACCCAGCTAGCCTATGATGGGTTGTCACTAGATAGGCTTAACTGTCAACTTTCCCATGGCTGCGACCTTCTCAGCCCGAGCTACACTCAAGAGTATACGATCAATGAAACCCTATGGGGAAAATCAAACTCCGACATGGTACCAGTTACAAGATCACCCAGCTAGCCTATGATGGGCTGTCACTAGATAGGCTTAACTGTCAACTTTTCCTATGGCTGCGTCATTCTCAGCCCGATCTACACTTAGAGTACACGATCAATGAAGCGCTAAGGGGAAAGTAGAAATCCTGCTTCATACAAGTTGCCGAGTAAGCGATCAATGAAACCCTATGGTGAAAATCAACTCCGGCATGATACAAGTTGCAAGATCACCCAGCTAGCCTATGATGGGTTGTCACTAGATAGGCTTAACTGTCAACTTTCCCATGGCTGCGACCTTCTCAGCCCGAGCTACACTCAAGAGTACACGATCAATGAAACCCTATGGGGAAAATCAAACTCCGACATGGTACAAGTTACAAGATCACCCAGCTAGCCTATGATGGGCTGTCACTAGATAGGCTTAACTGTCAACTTTCCCATGGCTGCGTCATTCTCAGCCCGAGCTACACTCAAGAGTACACGATCAATGAAGCGCTAAGGGGAAGTAGAAAATCCTGCTTCATACAAAAAGCCGAGTAAGCAATCAATGAAAACCCTATGGTGAAAATCAAACTCCGGCATGATACAAGTTGCAAGATCACCCAGCTAGCCTATGATGGGTTGTCACTAGATAGGCTTAACTGTCAACTTTCCCATGGCTGCGACCTTCTCAGCCCGAGCTACACTCAAGAGTACACAATCAATGAAACCCTATGGGGAAAATCAAACTCCGACATGGTACAAGTTGCAAGCTCACCCAGCTAGCCTATGATGTGCTGTCACTAGATAGGCCTTAACTGTCAACTTTCCCATGGCTGCGTCATTCTCAGCCCGATCTACACTCAAGAGTACACGATCAATGAAGCGCTAAGGGGAAAGTAGAAATCCTGCTTCATACAAGTTGCCGAGTAAGCGATCAATGAAACCCTATGGTGAAAATCAAACTCCGGCATGATACAAGTTGCAAGATCACCAGCTAGCCTATGATGGGTTGTCACTAGATAGGCTTAACTGTCAACTTTCCCATGGCTGCGACCTTCTCAGCCCGAGCTACACTCAAGAGTATACGATCAATGAAACCCTATGGGGAAAATCAAACTCCGACATGGTACAAGTTACAAGATCACCCAGCTAGCCTATGATGGGCTGTCACTAGATAGGCTTAACTGTCAACTTTCCCATGGCTGCGTGATTCTCAGCCCGATCTACACTCAAGAGTACACGATCAATGAAGCGCTAAGGGGAAAGTAGAAATCCTGCTTCACACAAGTTGCCGAGTGAGCGATCAATGAAACCCTATGGTGAAAATCAAACTCCGGCATGATACAAGTTGCAAGATCACCCAGCTAGCCTATGATGGGTTGTCACTAGATAGGCTTAACTGTCAACTTTCCCATGGCTGCGACCTTCTCAGCCCGAGCTACACTCAAGAGTACACGATCAATGAAACCCTATGGGGAAAATCAAACTCCGACATGGTTACAAGTTGCAAGCTCACCCAGCTAGCCTATGATGGGCTGTCACTAGATAGGCTTAACTGTCAACTTTCCATGGCTGCGTCATTCTCAGCCCGAGCTACACTCAAGAGTACACGATCAATGAAACCCTATGGGGAAAATCAAACTCCGACATGGTACAAGTTGCAAGATCACCCAGCTAGGCCTATGATGGGCTGTCACTAGATAGGCTTAAACTGTCAACTTTCCCATGGCTGCGTCATTCTCAGCCCGAGCTACACTCAAGAGTACACGATCAATGAAGCGCTAAGGGGAAAGTAGAAATCCTGCTTGATACAAGTTGCCGAGTGAGCGATCAATGAAACCCTATGGTGAAAATCAAACTCCGGCATGATACAAGTTGCAAGATCACCCAGCTAGCCTATGATGGGTTGTCACTAGATAGGCTTAACTGTCAACTTTCCCATGGCTGCGACCTTCTCAGCCCGAGCTACACTCAAGAGTATACGATCAATGAAACCCTATGGGGAAAATCAAACTCCGACATGGTACAAGTTGCAAGATCACCCAGCTAGCCTATGATGGGGCTGTCACTAGATAGGCTTAACTGTCAACTTTCCCATGGCTGCGTCATTCTCAGCCCGAGCTACACTCAAGAGTACACGATCAATGAAGCGCTGAGGGAAAGTAGAAATCCTGCTTCATACAAAATGCCGAGTAAGCGATCAATGAAACCCTATGGTGAAAATCAAACTCCGGCATGATACAAGTTGCAAGATCACCCAGCTAGCCTATGATGGGTTGTCACTAGATAGGCTTAACTGTCAACTTTCCCATGGCTGCGACCTTCTCAGCCCGAGCTACACTCAAGAGTACACGATCAATGAAACCCTATGGGGAAAATCAAACTCCGACATGGTACAAGTTGCAAGCTCACCCAGCTAGCCTATGATGGGCTGTCACTAGATAGGCTTAACTGTCAACTTTCCCATGGCTGCGTCATTCTCAGCCCGATCTACACTCAAGAGTACACGATCAATGAAGCGCTAAGGGAAAGTAGAAATCCTGCTTCATACAAGTTGCCGAGTAAGCGATCAATGAAACCCTATGGTGAAAATCAAACTCCGGCATGATACAAGTTGCAAGATCACCCAGCTAGCCTATGATGGGGTTGTCACTAGATAGGCTTAACTGTCAACTTTCATGGCTGCGACCTTCTCAGCCCGAGCTACACTCAAGAGTACACGATCAATGAAACCCTATGGGGAAAATCAAACTCCGACATGGTACAAGTTGCAAGCTCACCCAGCTAGCCTATGATGGGCTGTCACTAGATAGGCTTAACTGTCAACTTTCCCATGGCTGCGTCATTCTCAGGCCGAGCTACACTCAAGAGTACACGATCAATGAAACCCTATGGGGAAAAATCAAACTCCGACATGGTACAAGTTGCAAGATCACCCAGCTAGCCTATGATGGGCTGTCCACTAGATAGGCTTAACTGTCAACTTTCCCATGGCTGCGTCATTCTCAGCCCGAGCTACACTCAAGAGTACACGATCAATGAAGCGCTAAGGGGAAAGTAGAAATCCTGCTTGATACAAGTTGCCGAGTGAGCGATCAATGAAACCCTATGGTGAAAATCAAACTCCGGCATGATACAAGTTGCAAGATCACCAGCTAGCCTATGATGGGTTGTCACTAGATAGGCTTAAACTGTCAACTTTCCCATGGCTGCGACCCTTCTCAGCCCGAGCTACACTCAAGAGTATACGATCAATGAAACCCTATGGGGAAAATCAAACTCCGACATGGTACAAGTTACAAGATCACCCAGCTAGCCTATGATGGGGCTGTCACTAGATAGGCTTAACTGTCAACTTTCCCATGGCTGCGTCATTCTCAGCCCGATCTACACTCAAGAGTACACGATCAATGAAGCGCTAAGGGGAAAGTAGAATCCTGCTTCATACAAGTTGCCGAGTAAGCGATCAATGAAACCCTATGGTGAAAATCAAAACTCCGGCATGATACAAGTTGCAAGATCACCCAGCTAGCCTATGATGGGTTTGTCACTAGATAGCTTAACTGTCAACTTTCCCATGGCTGCGACCTTCTCAGCCCGAGCTACACTCAAGAGTATACGATCAATGAAACCCTATGGGAAAATCAAACTCCGACATGTACAAGTTACAAGATCACCCAGCTAGCCTATGATGGGCTGTCACTAGATAGGCTTAACTGTCAACTTTCCCATGGCTGCGTCATTCTCAGCCCGATCTACACTCAAGAGTACACGATCAATGAAGCGCTAAGGGGAAAGTAGAAATCCTGCTTCATACAAGTTGCCGAGTAAGCGATCAATGAAACCCTATGGTGAAAATCAAACTCCGGCATGATACAAGTTGCAAGATCACCCAGCTAGCCTATGATGGGGTTGTCACTAGATAGGCTTAACTGTCAACTTTCCATGGCTGCGACCTTCTCAGCCCGAGCTACACTCAAGAGTATACGATCAATGAAAACCCTATGGGAAAATCAAACTCCGACATGGTACAAGTTACAAGATCACCCAGCTAGCCTATGATGGGCTGTCACTAGATAGGCTTAACTGTCAACTTTCCCATGGCTGCGTCATTCTCAGCCCGATCTACACTCAAGAGTACACGATCAATGAAGCGCTAAGGGGGAAAGTAGAAATCCTGCTTCATACAAGTTGCCGAGTAAGCGATCAATGAAACCCTATGGTGAAAATCAAACTCCGGCATGATACAAGTGCAAGATCACCCAGCTAGCCTATGATGGGTTGTCACTAGATAGGCTTAACTGTCAACTTTCCCATGGCTGCGACCTTCTCAGCCCGAGCTACACTCAAGAGTACACGATCAATGAAACCCTATGGGGAAAATCAAACTCCGACATGGTACAAGTTACAAGATCACCCAGCTAGCCTATGATGGGCTGTCACTAGATAGGCTTAACTGTCAACTTTCCATGGCTGCGTCATTCTCAGCCCGATCTACACTCAAGAGTACACGATCAATGAAGCGCTAAGGGGAAAGTAGAAATCCTGCTTCATACAAGTTGCCGAGTGAGCGATCAATGAAACCCTATGGTGAAAATCAAACTCCGGCATGATACAAGTTGCAAGATCACCCAGCTAGCCTATGATGGGTTGTCACTAGATAGGCTTAACTGTCAACTTTCCCATGGCTGCGACCTTCTCAGCCCGAGCTACACTCAAGAGTACACGATCAATGAAACCCTATGGGGAAAATCAAACTCCGACATGGTACAAGTTGCAAGCTCACCCAGCTAGCTATGATGGGCTGTCACTAGATAGGCTTAACTGTCAACTTCCCATGGCTGCGTCATTCTCAGCCCGAGCTACACTCAAGAGTACACGATCAATGAAGCGCTAAGGGGAAAGTAGAAATCCTGCTTCATAAAAAATGCCGAGTAAGCGATCAATGAAACCCTATGGTGAAAATCAAACTCCGGCATGATACAAGTTGCAAGATCACCCAGCTAGCCTATGATGGGTGTCACTAGATAGGCTTAACTGTCAACTTTCCCATGGCTGCGACCTTCTCAGCCCGAGCTACACTCAAGAGTACACAATCAATGAAACCCTATGGGGAAAATCAAACTCCGACATGGTACAAGTTGCAAGATCACCCAGCTAGCCTATGATGGGCTGTCACTAGATAGGCTTAACTGTCAACTTTCCCATGGCTGCGTCATTCTCAGCCCGATCTACACTCAAGAGTACACGATCAATGAAGCGCTAAGGGGAAAGTAGAAATCCTGCTTCATACAAGTTGCCGAGTAAGCGATCAATGAAACCCTATGGTGAAAATCAAACTCCGGCATGATACAAGTTGCAAGATCACCCAGCTAGCCTATGATGGGTTGTCACTAGATAGGGCTTAACTGTCGAACTTTCCCATGGCTGCGACCTTCTCAGCCCGAGCTACACTCAAGAGTACACGATCAATGAAACCCTATGGGGAAAATCAAACCTCCGACATGGTACAAGTTGCAAGCTCACCCAGCTAGCCTATGATGGGCTGTCACTAGATAGGCGTTAACTGTCAACTTTCCCATGGCTGCGTCATTCTCAGCCCGATCTACACTCAAGAGTACACGATCAATGAAGCGCTAAGGGGAAAGTAGAAATCCTGCTTCATACAAGTTGCCGAGTAAGCGATCAATGAAACCCTATGGTGAAAATCAAACTCCGGCATGATACAAGTTGCAAGATCACCCAGCTAGCCTATGATGGGTTGTCACTAGATAGGCTTAAACTGTCAACTTTCCCATGGCTGCGACCTTCTCAGCCCCCCGAGCTACACTCAAGAGTACACGATCAATGAAACCCTATGGGGAAAATCAAACTCCGACATGGTACAAGTTACAAGATCACCCAGCTAGCCTATGATGGGCTGTCACTAGATAGGCTTAACTGTCAACTTTCCCATGGCTGCGTCATTCTCAGCCCGATCTACACTCAAGAGTACACGATCAATGAAGCGCCTAAGGGGAAAGTAGAAATCCTGCTTCATTACAAGTTGCCGAGTGAGCGATCAATGAAACCCTATGGTGAAAATCAAACTCCGGCATGATACAAGTTGCAAGATCACCCAGCTAGCCTATGATGGGTTGTCACTAGATAGGCTTAACTGTCAACTTTCCTATGGCTGCGACCTTCTCAGCCCGAGCTACACTCAAGAGTACACGATCAATGAAACCCTATGGGGAAAATCAAACTCCGACATGGTACAAGTTGCAAGCTCACCCAGCTAGCCTATGATGGGCTGTCACTAGATAGGCTTAACTGTCAACTTTCCCATGGCTGCGTCATTCTCAGCCCGAGCTACACTCAAGAGTACACGATCAATGAAGCGCTAAGGGGAAAGTAGAAATCCTGCTTCATACAAAAAAGCCGAGTAAGCAATCAATGAAACCCTATGGTGAAAATCAAACTCCCGGCATGATACAAGTTGCAAGATCACCCAGCTAGCCTATGATGGGTTGTCACTAGATAGGCTTAACTGTCAACTTTCCCATGGCTGCGACCTTCTCAGCCCGAGCTACACTCAAGAGTACACAATCAATGAAACCCTATGGGGAAAATCAAACTCCGACATGGTACAAGTTTGCAAGCTCACCCAGCTAGCCTATGATGTGCTGTCACTAGATAGGCTTAACTGTCAACTTTCCCATGGCTGCGTCATTCTCAGCCCGATCTACACTCAAGAGTACACGATCAATGAAGCGCTAAGGGGAAAGTAGAAATCCTGCTTCATACAAGTTGCCGAGTAAGCGATCAATGAAACCCTATGGTGAAAAATCAAACTCCGGCATGATACAAGTTGCAAGATCACCCAGCTAGCCTATGATGGTTGTCACTAGATAGGGCTTAACTGTCAACTTTCCCATGGCTGCGACCCATTCTCAGCCCGAGCAACACTCAAGAGTACACGATCAATGAAAACCCTATGGGGGAAAATCAAACTCCGACATGGTACAAGTTGCAAGCTCACCCAGCTAGCCTATGATGGCTGTCACTAGATAGGCTTAACTGTCAACTTTCCCATGGCTGCGTCATTCTCAGCCCGAGCTACACTCAAGAGTACACGATCAATGAAACCCTATGGGGAAAATCAACTCCGACATGGTACAAGTTGCAAGATCACCCAGCTAGCCTATGATGGGCTGTCACTAGATAGGCTTAACTGTCAACTTTCCCATGGCTGCGTCATTCTCAGCCCGAGCTACACTCAAGAGTACACGATCAATGAAGCGCTAAGGGAAAGTAGAAATCCTGCTTCATACAAGTTGCCGAGTGAGCGATCAATGAAACCCTATGGGTGAAAATCAAACTCCGGCATGATACAAGTTGCAAGATCACCCAGCTAGCCTATGATGGGCTGTCACTAGATAGGCTTAACTGTCAACTTTCCCATGGCTGCGACCTTCTCAGCCCGAGCTACACTCAAGAGTATACGATCAATGAAACCCTATGGGGATAATCAAACTCCGTACATGGTACAAGTTGCAAGATCACCCAGCTAGCCTATGATGGGCTGTCACTAGATAGGCTTAACTGTCAACTTTCCCATGGCTTGCGTCATTCTCAGCCCGAGCTACACTCAAGAGTAACAACGATCAATGAAGCGCTAAGGGGAAAGTAGAAATCCTGCTTCATACAAAATGCCGAGTAAGCGATCAATGAAACCCTATGGTGAAAATCAAACTCCGGCATGATACAAGTTGCAAGATCACCCAGCTAGCCTATGATGGGTTGTCACTAGATAGGCTTAACTGTCAACTTTCCCATGGCTGCGACCTTCTCAGCCCAAGCTACACTCAAGAGTACACAATCAATGAAACCCTATGGGGAAAATCAAACTCCGACATGGTACAAGTTGCAAGATCACCCAGCTAGCCTATGATGGGCTGTCACTAGATAGGCTTAACTGTCAACTTTTCCCATGGCTGCGTCATTCTCAGCCCGATCTACACTCAAGAGTACACGATCAATGAAGCGCTAAGGTGAAAGTAGAAATACTGCTTCATACAAGTTGCCGAGTAAGCGATCAATGAAACCCATGGTGAAAAATCAAACTCCGGCATGATACAAGTTGCAAGAATCACCCAGCTAGCCTATGATGGGTTGTCACTAGATAGGCTTAACTGTCAACTTTCCCATGGCTGCGACCTTCTCAGCCGAGCTACACTCAAGAGTACACGATCAATGAAACTCTATGGGAAAATCAAACTCCGACATGGTACAAGTTGCAAGCTCACCCCAGCTAGCCTATGATGGGCTGTCACTAGATAGGCTTAACTGTCAACTTTCCCATGGCTGCGTCATTCTCAGCCCGATCTACACTCAAGAGTACACGATCAATGAAGCGCTAAGGGGGAAAGTAGAAATCCTGCTTCATACAAGTTGCCGAGTAAGCGATCAATGAAACCCTATGGTGAAAATCAAACTCCGGCATGATACAAGTTGCAAGATCACCCAGCTAGCCTATGATGGGTTGTCACTAGATAGGCTTAACTGTCAACTTTCCCATGGCTGCGACCTTCTCAGCCCGAGCTACACTCCAAGAGTATACGATCAATGAAACCCTATGGGGAAAATCAAACTCCGACATGGTACAAAGTTACAAGATCACCCAGCTAGCCTATGATGGGCTGTCACTAGATAGGCTTAACTGTCAACTTTCCCATGGCTGCGTCATTCTCAGCCCGATCTACACTCAAGAGTACACGATCAATGAAGCGCTAAGGGAAAGTAGAAATCCTGCTTCATACAAGTTGCCGAGTAAGCGATCAATGGAAACCCTATGGTGAAAATCAAACTCCGGCATGATACAAGTTGGCAAGATCACCCAGCTAGCCTATGATGGGTTGTCACTAGATAGGCTTAACTGTCAACTTTCCATGGCTGCGACCTTCTCAGCCCGAGCTACACTCAAGAGTACACGATCAATGAAACCCTATGGGGAAAATCAAACTCCGACATGGTACAAGTTACAAGATCACCCAGCTAGCCTATGATGGGCTGTCCACTAGATAGGCTTAACTGTCAACTTTCCCATGGCTGCGTCATTCTCAGCCCGATCTACACTCAAGAGTACACGATCAATGAAGCGCTAAGGGGAAAGTAGAAATCCTGCTTCATACAAGTTGCCGAGTAAGCGATCAATGAAACCCTATGGTGAAAATCAAACTCCGGCATGATACAAGTTGCAAGATCACCCAGCTAGCCTATGATGGGTTGTCACTAGATAGGCTTAACTGTCAACTTTCCCATGGCTGCGACCTCTCAGCCCGAGCTACACTCAAGAGTACACGATTAATGAAACCCTATGGGGAAAATCAAACTCCGACATGGTACAAGTTACAAGATCACCCAGCTAGCCTATGATGGGCTGTCACTAGATAGGCTTAACTGTCAACTTTCCCATGGCTGCGTCATTCTCAGCCCGATCTACACTCAAGAGTACACGATCAATGGAAGCGCTAAGGGGAAAGTAGAAATCCTGCTTCATACAAGTTTGCCGAGTGAGCGATCAATGAAACCCTATGGTGAAAATCAAACTTCCGGCATTGATACAAGTTGCAAGATCACCCAGCTAGCCTACGATGGGTTGTCACTAGATAGGCTTAACTGTCAACTTTCCCATGGCTGCGACCTTCTCAGCCCGAGCTACACTCAAGAGTACACGATCAATGAAACCCTATGGGGAAAATCAAACTCCGACATGGTACAAGTTGCAAGCTCACCCAGCTAGCCTATGATGGGCTGTCACTAGATAGGCTTAACTGTCAACTTTCCCATGGCTGCGTCATTCTCAGCCCGAGCTACACTCAAGAGTATACGATCAATGAAGCGCTAAGGGGGAAAGTAGAAATCCTGCTTCATACAAAATGCCGAGTAAGCAATCAATGAAACCCTATGGTGAAAATCAAACTCCGGCATGATACAAGTTGCAAGATCACCCAGCTAGCCTATGATGGGGTTGTCACTAGATAGGCTTAACTGTCAACTTTCCCATGGCTGCGACCTTCACAGCCCGAGCTACACTCAAGAGTACACAATCAATGAACCCTATGGGGAAAATCAAACTCCGACATGGTACAAGTTGCAAGCTCACCCAGCTAGCCTATGCTAGTGACTGCACATCATAGGCTAGCTGGGTGAGCTTGCAACTTGTACCATGTCGGAGTTTGATTTTTCCCCATAGGGTTTCATTGATTGTGTACTCTTGAGTGTAGCTCGGGCTGAGAAGGTCGCAGCCATGGGAAAGTTGACAGTTAAGCCTATCTAGTGACAACCCATCATAGGCTAGCTGGGTGATCTTGCAACTTGTATCATGCCGGAGTTTGATTTTCACCATAGGGGTTTCATTGATTGCTTACTCGGCATTTTGTATGAAGCAGGATTTCTACTTTCCCCTTAGCGCTTCATTGATCGTATACTCTTGAGTGTAGCTCGGGCTGAGAATGACGCAGCCATGGGAAAGTTGACAGTTAAGCCTATCTAGTGACAGCCCATCATAGGCTAGCTGGGTGAGCTTGCAACTTGTACCATGTCGGAGTTTGATTTTCCCCATAGGGTTTCATTGATCGTGTACTCTTGAGTGTAGCTCGGCTGAGAAGGTCGCAGCCATGGGAAAGTTGACAGTTAAGCCTATCTAGTGACAACCCATCGTAGGCTAGCTGGGTGATCTTGCAACTTGTATCATGCCGGAGTTTGATTTTCACCATAGGGTTTTCATTGATCGCTCACTCGGCAACTTGTATGAAGCAGGATTTCTACTTTCCCCTTAGCGCTTCATTGATCGTGTACTCTTGAGTGTAGATCGGGCTGAGAATGACGCAGCCATGGGAAAGTTGACAGTTAAGCCTATCTAGTGACAGCCCATCATAGGCTAGCTGGGTGATCTTGTAACTTGTACCATGTCGGAGTTTGATTTTCCCCATAGGGGTTTCATTAATCGTGTACTCTTGAGTGTAGCTCGGGCTGAGAAGGTCGCAGCCATGGGAAAGTTGACAGTTAAGCCTATCTAGTGACAACCCATCATAGGCTAGCTGGGTGATCTTGCAACTTGTATCATGCCGGAGTTTGATTTTCACCATAGGGTTTCATTGATCGCTTACTCGGCAACTTGTATGAAGCAGGATTTCTACTTTCCCCTTAGCGCTTCATTGATCGTGTACTCTTGAGTGTAGATCGGGCTGAGAATGACGCAGCCATGGGAAAGTTGACAGTTAAGCCTATCTAGTGACAGCCCATCATAGGCTAGCTGGGTGATCTTGTAACTTGTACCATGTCGGAGTTTGATTTTCCCCATAGGGTTTCATTGATCGTGTACTCTTGAGTGTAGCTCGGGCTGAGAAGGTCGCAGCCATGGGAAAGTTGACAGTTAAGCCTATCTAGTGACAACCCATCATAGGCTAGCTGGGTGATCTTGCAACTTGTATCATGCCGGAGTTTGATTTTCACCATAGGGTTTCATTGATCGCTTACTCGGCAACTTGTATGAAGCAGGATTTCTACTTTCCCCTTAGCGCTTCATTGATCGTGTACTCTTGAGTGTAGATCGGGCTGAGAATGACGCAGCCATGGGAAAGTTGACAGTTAAGCCTATCTAGTGACAGCCCATCATAGGCTAGCTGGGTGATCTTGTAACTTGTACCATGTCGGAGTTTGATTTTCCCCATAGGGTTTCATTGATCGTATACTCTTGAGTGTAGCTCGGGCTGAGAAGGTCGCAGCCATGGGGAAAGTTGACAGTTAAGCCTATCTAGTGACAACCCATCATAGGCTAGCTGGGTGATCTTGCAACTTGTATCATGCCGGAGTTTGATTTTCACCATAGGGTTTCATTGATCGCTTACTCGGCAACTTGTATGAAGCAGGATTTCTACTTTCCCCTTAGCGCTTCATTGATCGTGTACTCTTGAGTGTAGATCGGGCTGAGAATGACGCAGCCATGGGAAAGTTGACAGTTAAGCCTATCTAGTGACAGCCCATCATAGGCTAGCTGGGTGAGCTTGCAACTTGTACCATGTCGGAGTTTGATTTTCCCCATAGAGTTTCATTGATCGTGTACTCTTGAGTGTAGCTCGGGCTGAGAAGGTCGCAGCCATGGGAAAGTTGACAGTTAAGCCTATCTAGTGACAACCCATCATAGGCTAGCTGGGTGATCTTGCAACTTGTATCATGCCGGAGTTTGATTTTCACCATAGGGTTTCATTGATCGCTTACTCGGCAACTTGTATGAAGCAGTATTTCTACTTTCCCCTTAGCGCTTCATTGATCGTGTACTCTTGAGTGTAGATCGGGCTGAGAATGACGCAGCCATGGGAAAGTTGACAGTTAAGCCTATCTAGTGACAGCCCATCATAGGCTAGCTGGGTGATCTTGCAACTTGTACCATGTCGGAGTTTGATTTTCCCCATAGGGTTTCATTGATTGTGTACTCTTGAGTGTAGCTTGGGCTGAGAAGGTCGCAGCCATGGGAAAGTTGACAGTTAAGCCTATCTAGTGACAACCCATCATAGGCTAGCTGGGTGATCTTGCAACTTGTATCATGCCGGAGTTTGATTTTCACCATAGGGTTTCATTGATCGCTTACTCGGCATTTTGTATGAAGCAGGATTTCTACTTTCCCCTTAGCGCTTCATTGATCGTGTACTCTTGAGTGTAGCTCGGGCTGAGAATGACGCAGCCATGGGAAAGTTGACAGTTAAGCCTATCTAGTGACAGCCCATCATAGGCTAGCTGGGTGATCTTGCAACTTGTACCATGTCGGAGTTTGATTATCCCCATAGGGTTTCATTGATCGTATACTCTTGAGTGTAGCTCGGGCTGAGAAGGTCGCAGCCATGGGAAAGTTGACAGTTAAGCCTATCTAGTGACAGCCCATCATAGGCTAGCTGGGTGATCTTGCAACTTGTATCATGCCGGAGTTTGATTTTCACCATAGGGTTTCATTGATCGCTCACTCGGCAACTTGTATGAAGCAGGATTTCTACTTTCCCCTTAGCGCTTCATTGATCGTGTACTCTTGAGTGTAGCTCGGGCTGAGAATGACGCAGCCATGGGAAAGTTGACAGTTAAGCCTATCTAGTGACAGCCCATCATAGGCTAGCTGGGTGATCTTGCAACTTGTACCATGTCGGAGTTTGATTTTCCCCATAGGGTTTCATTGATCGTGTACTCTTGAGTGTAGCTCGGGCTGAGAATGACGCAGCCATGGGAAAGTTGACAGTTAAGCCTATCTAGTGACAGCCCATCATAGGCTAGCTGGGTGAGCTTGCAACTTGTACCATGTCGGAGTTTGATTTTCCCCATAGGGTTTCATTGATCGTGTACTCTTGAGTGTTGCTCGGGCTGAGAAGGTCGCAGCCATGGGAAAGTTGACAGTTAAGCCTATCTAGTGACAACCCATCATAGGCTAGCTGGGTGATCTTGCAACTTGTATCATGCCGGAGTTTGATTTTCACCATAGGGTTTCATTGATCGCTTACTCGGCAACTTGTATGAAGCAGGATTTCTACTTTCCCCTTAGCGCTTCATTGATCGTGTACTCTTGAGTGTAGATCGGGCTGAGAATGACGCAGCCATGGGAAAGTTGACAGTTAAGCCTATCTAGTGACAGCACATCATAGGCTAGCTGGGTGAGCTTGCAACTTGTACCATGTCGGAGTTTGATTTTCCCCATAGGGTTTCATTGATTGTGTACTCTTGAGTGTAGCTCGGGCTGAGAAGGTCGCAGCCATGGGAAAGTTGACAGTTAAGCCTATCTAGTGACAACCCATCATAGGCTAGCTGGGTGATCTTGCAACTTGTATCATGCCGGAGTTTGATTTTCACCATAGGGTTTCATTGATTGCTTACTCGGCTTTTTGTATGAAGCAGGATTTCTACTTTCCCCTTAGCGCTTCATTGATCGTGTACTCTTGAGTGTAGCTCGGGCTGAGAATGACGCAGCCATGGGAAAGTTGACAGTTAAGCCTATCTAGTGACAGCCCATCATAGGCTAGCTGGGTGAGCTTGCAACTTGTACCATGTCGGAGTTTGATTTTCCCCATAGGGTTTCATTGATCGTGTACTCTTGAGTGTAGCTCGGGCTGAGAAGGTCGCAGCCATAGGAAAGTTGACAGTTAAGCCTATCTAGTGACAACCCATCATAGGCTAGCTGGGTGATCTTGCAACTTGTATCATGCCGGAGTTTGATTTTCACCATAGGGTTTCATTGATCGCTCACTCGGCAACTTGTAATGAAGCAGGATTTCTACTTTCCCCTTAGCGCTTCATTGATCGTGTACTCTTGAGTGTAGATCGGGCTGAGAATGACGCAGCCATGGGAAAGTTGACAGTTAAGCCTATCTAGTGACAGCCCATCATAGGCTAGCTGGGTGATCTTGTAACTTGTACCATGTCGGAGTTTGATTTTCCCCATAGGGTTTCATTGATCGTGTACTCTTGAGTGTAGCTCGGGCTGAGAAGGTCGCAGCCATGGGAAAGTTGACAGTTAAGCCTATCTAGTGACAACCCATCATAGGCTAGCTGGGTGATCTTGCAACTTGTATCATGCCGGAGTTTGATTTTCACCATAGGGTTTCATTGATCGCTTACTCGGCAACTTGTATGAAGCAGGATTTCTACTTTCCCCTTAGCGCTTCATTGATCGTGTACTCTTGAGTGTAGATCGGGCTGAGAATGACGCAGCCATGGGAAAGTTGACAGTTAAGCCTATCTAGTGACAGCCCATCATAGGCTAGCTGGGTGAGCTTGCAACTTGTACCATGTCGGAGTTTGATTTTCCCCATAGGGTTTCATTGATCGTGTACTCTTGAGTGTAGCTCGGGCTGAGAAGGTCGCAGCCATGGGAAAGTTGACAGTTAAGCCTATCTAGTGACAACCCATCATAGGCTAGCTGGGTGATCTTGCAACTTGTATCATGCCGGAGTTTGATTTTCACCATAGGGTTTCATTGATCGCTTACTCGGCAACTTGTATGAAGCAGGATTTCTACTTTCCCCTTAGCGCTTCATTGATCGTGTACTCTTGAGTGTAGATCGGGCTGAGAATGACGCAGCCATGGGAAAGTTGACAGTTAAGCCTATCTAGTGACAGCCCATCATAGGCTAGCTGGGTGATCTTGCAACTTGTACCATGTCGGAGTTTGATTTTCCCCATAGGGTTTCATTGATTGTGTACTCTTGAGTGTAGCTCGGGCTGAGAAGGTCGCAGCCATGGGAAAGTTGACAGTTAAGCCTATCTAGTGACAACCCATCATAGGCTAGCTGGGTGATCTTGCAACTTGTATCATGCCGGAGTTTGATTTTCACCATAGGGTTTCATTGATCGCTTACTCGGCATTTTTTATGAAGCAGGATTTCTACTTTCCCCTTAGCGCTTCATTGATCGTGTACTCTTGAGTGTAGCTCGGGCTGAGAATGACGCAGCCATGGGAAAGTTGACAGTTAAGCCTATCTAGTGACAGCCCATCATAGGCTAGCTGGGTGAGCTTGCAACTTGTACCATGTCGGAGTTTGATTTTCCCCATAGGGTTTCATTGATCGTGTACTCTTGAGTGTAGCTCGGGCTGAGAAGGTCGCAGCCATGGGAAAGTTGACAGTTAAGCCTATCTAGTGACAACCCATCATAGGCTAGCTGGGTGATCTTGCAACTTGTATCATGCCGGAGTTTGATTTTCACCATAGGGTTTCATTGATCGCTCACTCGGCAACTTGTATGAAGCAGGATTTCTACTTTCCCCTTAGCGCTTCATTGATCGTGTACTCTTGAGTGTAGATCGGGCTGAGAATGACGCAGCCATGGGAAAGTTGACAGTTAAGCCTATCTAGTGACAGCCCATCATAGGCTAGCTGGGTGATCTTGTAACTTGTACCATGTCGGAGTTTGATTTTCCCCATAGGGTTTCATTGATCGTGTACTCTTGAGTGTAGCTCGGGCTGAGAAGGTCGCAGCCATGGGAAAGTTGACAGTTAAGCCTATCTAGTGACAACCCATCATAGGCTAGCTGGGTGATCTTGCAACTTGTATCATGCCGGAGTTTGATTTTCACCATAGGGTTTCATTGATCGCTTACTCGGCAACTTGTATGAAGCAGGATTTCTACTTTCCCCTTAGCGCTTCATTGATCGTGTACTCTTGAGTGTAGATCGGGCTGAGAATGACGCAGCCATGGGAAAGTTGACAGTTAAGCCTATCTAGTGACAGCCCATCATAGGCTAGCTGGGTGATCTTGTAACTTGTACCATGTCGGAGTTTGATTTTCCCCATAGGGTTTCATTGATCGTATACTCTTGAGTGTAGCTCGGGCTGAGAAGGTCGCAGCCATGGGAAAGTTGACAGTTAAGCCTATCTAGTGACAACCCATCATAGGCTAGCTGGGTGATCTTGCAACTTGTATCATGCCGGAGTTTGATTTTCACCATAGGGTTTCATTGATCGCTTACTCGGCAACTTGTATGAAGCAGGATTTCTACTTTCCCCTTAGCGCTTCATTGATCGTGTACTCTTGAGTGTAGATCGGGCTGAGAATGACGCAGCCATGGGAAAGTTGACAGTTAAGCCTATCTAGTGACAGCCCATCATAGGCTAGCTGGGTGATCTTGTAACTTGTACCATGTCGGAGTTTGATTTTCCCCATAGGGTTTCATTGATCGTATACTCTTGAGTGTAGCTCGGGCTGAGAAGGTCGCAGCCATGGGAAAGTTGACAGTTAAGCCTATCTAGTGACAACCCATCATAGGCTAGCTGGGTGATCTTGCAACTTGTATCATGCCGGAGTTTGATTTTCACCATAGGGTTTCATTGATCGCTTACTCGGCAACTTGTATGAAGCAGGATTTCTACTTTCCCCTTAGCGCTTCATTGATCGTGTACTCTTGAGTGTAGATCGGGCTGAGAATGACGCAGCCATGGGAAAGTTGACAGTTAAGCCTATCTAGTGACAGCCCATCATAGGCTAGCTGGGTGATCTTGTAACTTGTACCATGTCGGAGTTTGATTTTCCCCATAGGGTTTCATTGATCGTATACTCTTGAGTGTAGCTCGGGCTGAGAAGGTCGCAGCCATGGGAAAGTTGACAGTTAAGCCTATCTAGTGACAACCCATCATAGGCTAGCTGGGTGATCTTGCAACTTGTATCATGCCGGAGTTTGATTTTCACCATAGGGTTTCATTGATCGCTCACTCGGCAACTTGTATCAAGCAGGATTTCTACTTTCCCCTTAGCGCTTCATTGATCGTGTACTCTTGAGTGTAGCTCGGGCTGAGAATGACGCAGCCATGGGAAAGTTGACAGTTAAGCCTATCTAGTGACAGCCCATCATAGGCTAGCTGGGTGATCTTGCAACTTGTACCATGTCGGAGTTTGATTTTCCCCATAGGGTTTCATTGATCGTGTACTCTTGAGTGTAGCTCGGGCTGAGAATGACGCAGCCATGGGAAAGTTGACAGTTAAGCCTATCTAGTGACAGCCCATCATAGGCTAGCTGGGTGAGCTTGCAACTTGTACCATGTCGGAGTTTGATTTTCCCCATAGGGTTTCATTGATCGTGTACTCTTGAGTGTAGCTCGGGCTGAGAAGGTCGCAGCCATGGGAAAGTTGACAGTTAAGCCTATCTAGTGACAACCCATCATAGGCTAGCTGGGTGATCTTGCAACTTGTATCATGCCGGAGTTTGATTTTCACCATAGGGTTTCATTGATCGCTTACTCGGCAACTTGTATGAAGCAGGATTTCTACTTTCCCCTTAGCGCTTCATTGATCGTGTACTCTTGAGTGTAGATCGGGCTGAGAATGACGCAGCCATGGGAAAGTTGACAGTTAAGCCTATCTAGTGACAGCCCATCATAGGCTAGCTGGGTGAGCTTGCAACTTGTACCATGTCGGAGTTTGATTTTCCCCATAGGGTTTCATTGATCGTGTACTCTTGAGTGTAGCTCGGGCTGAGAAGGTCGCAGCCATGGGAAAGTTGACAGTTAAGCCTATCTAGTGACAACCCATCATAGGCTAGCTGGGTGATCTTGCAACTTGTATCATGCCGGAGTTTGATTTTCACCATAGGGTTTCATTGATCGCTTACTCGGCATTTTGTATGAAGCAGGATTTCTACTTTCCCCTCAGCGCTTCATTGATCGTGTACTCTTGAGTGTAGCTCGGGCTGAGAATGACGCAGCCATGGGAAAGTTGACAGTTAAGCCTATCTAGTGACAGCCCATCATAGGCTAGCTGGGTGATCTTGCAACTTGTACCATGTCGGAGTTTGATTTTCCCCATAGGGTTTCATTGATCGTATACTCTTGAGTGTAGCTCGGGCTGAGAAGGTCGCAGCCATGGGAAAGTTGACAGTTAAGCCTATCTAGTGACAACCCATCATAGGCTAGCTGGGTGATCTTGCAACTTGTATCATGCCGGAGTTTGATTTTCACCATAGGGTTTCATTGATCGCTCACTCGGCAACTTGTATCAAGCAGGATTTCTACTTTCCCCTTAGCGCTTCATTGATCGTGTACTCTTGAGTGTAGCTCGGGCTGAGAATGACGCAGCCATGGGAAAGTTGACAGTTAAGCCTATCTAGTGACAGCCCATCATAGGCTAGCTGGGTGATCTTGCAACTTGTACCATGTCGGAGTTTGATTTTCCCCATAGGGTTTCATTGATCGTGTACTCTTGAGTGTAGCTCGGGCTGAGAATGACGCAGCCATGGGAAAGTTGACAGTTAAGCCTATCTAGTGACAGCCCATCATAGGCTAGCTGGGTGAGCTTGCAACTTGTACCATGTCGGAGTTTGATTTTCCCCATAGGGTTTCATTGATCGTGTACTCTTGAGTGTAGCTCGGGCTGAGAAGGTCGCAGCCATGGGAAAGTTGACAGTTAAGCCTATCTAGTGACAACCCATCATAGGCTAGCTGGGTGATCTTGCAACTTGTATCATGCCGGAGTTTGATTTTCACCATAGGGTTTCATTGATCGCTCACTCGGCAACTTGTGTGAAGCAGGATTTCTACTTTCCCCTTAGCGCTTCATTGATCGTGTACTCTTGAGTGTAGATCGGGCTGAGAATCACGCAGCCATGGGAAAGTTGACAGTTAAGCCTATCTAGTGACAGCCCATCATAGGCTAGCTGGGTGATCTTGTAACTTGTACCATGTCGGAGTTTGATTTTCCCCATAGGGTTTCATTGATCGTATACTCTTGAGTGTAGCTCGGGCTGAGAAGGTCGCAGCCATGGGAAAGTTGACAGTTAAGCCTATCTAGTGACAACCCATCATAGGCTAGCTGGGTGATCTTGCAACTTGTATCATGCCGGAGTTTGATTTTCACCATAGGGTTTCATTGATCGCTTACTCGGCAACTTGTATGAAGCAGGATTTCTACTTTCCCCTTAGCGCTTCATTGATCGTGTACTCTTGAGTGTAGATCGGGCTGAGAATGACGCAGCCATGGGAAAGTTGACAGTTAAGCCTATCTAGTGACAGCACATCATAGGCTAGCTGGGTGAGCTTGCAACTTGTACCATGTCGGAGTTTGATTTTCCCCATAGGGTTTCATTGATTGTGTACTCTTGAGTGTAGCTCGGGCTGAGAAGGTCGCAGCCATGGGAAAGTTGACAGTTAAGCCTATCTAGTGACAACCCATCATAGGCTAGCTGGGTGATCTTGCAACTTGTATCATGCCGGAGTTTGATTTTCACCATAGGGTTTCATTGATTGCTTACTCGGCTTTTTGTATGAAGCAGGATTTCTACCTTCCCCTTAGCGCTTCATTGATCGTGTACTCTTGAGTGTAGCTCGGGCTGAGAATGACGCAGCCATGGGAAAGTTGACAGTTAAGCCTATCTAGTGACAGCCCATCATAGGCTAGCTGGGTGATCTTGTAACTTGTACCATGTCGGAGTTTGATTTTCCCCATAGGGTTTCATTGATCGTGTACTCTTGAGTGTAGCTCGGGCTGAGAAGGTCGCAGCCATGGGAAAGTTGACAGTTAAGCCTATCTAGTGACAACCCATCATAGGCTAGCTGGGTGATCTTGCAACTTGTATCATGCCGGAGTTTGATTTTCACCATAGGGTTTCATTGATCGCTTACTCGGCAACTTGTATGAAGCAGGATTTCTACTTTCCCCTTAGCGCTTCATTGATCGTGTACTCTTAAGTGTAGATCGGGCTGAGAATGACGCAGCCATAGGAAAGTTGACAGTTAAGCCTATCTAGTGACAGCCCATCATAGGCTAGCTGGGTGATCTTGTAACTGGTACCATGTCGGAGTTTGATTTTCCCCATAGGGTTTCATTGATCGTATACTCTTGAGTGTAGCTCGGGCTGAGAAGGTCGCAGCCATGGGAAAGTTGACAGTTAAGCCTATCTAGTGACAACCCATCATAGGCTAGCTGGGTGATCTTGCAACTTGTATCATGCCGGAGTTTGATTTTCACCATAGGGTTTCATTGATCGCTTACTCGGCAACTTGTATGAAGCAGGATTTCTACTTTCCCCTTAGCGCTTCATTGATCGTGTACTCTTGAGTGTAGATCGGGCTGAGAATGACGCAGCCATGGGAAAGTTGACAGTTAAGCCTATCTAGTGACAGCCCATCATAGGCTAGCTGGGTGATCTTGTAACTTCTACCATGTCGGAGTTTGATTTTCCCCATAGGGTTTCATTGATCGTATACTCTTGAGTGTAGCTCGGGCTGAGAAGGTCGCAGCCATGGGAAAGTTGACAGTTAAGCCTATCTAGTGACAACCCATCATAGGCTAGCTGGGTGATCTTGCAACTTGTATCATGCCGGAGTTTGATTTTCACCATAGGGTTTCATTGATCGCTTACTCGGCAACTTGTATGAAGCAGGATTTCTACTTTCCCCTTAGCGCTTCATTGATCGTGTACTCTTGAGTGTAGATCGGGCTGAGAATGACGCAGCCATGGGAAAGTTGACAGTTAAGCCTATCTAGTGACAGCACATCATAGGCTAGCTGGGTGAGCTTGCAACTTGTACCATGTCGGAGTTTGATTTTCCCCATGGGGTTTCATTGATTGTGTACTCTTGAGTGTAGCTCGGGCTGAGAAGGTCGCAGCCATGGGAAAGTTGACAGTTAAGCCTATCTAGTGACAACCCATCATAGGCTAGCTGGGTGATCTTGCAACTTGTATCATGCCGGAGTTTGATTTTCACCATAGGGTTTCATTGATTGCTTACTCGGCATTTTGTATGAAGCAGGATTTCTACTTTCCCCTTAGCGCTTCATTGATCGTATACTCTTGAGTGTAGCTCGGGCTGAGAATGACGCAGCCATGGGAAAGTTGACAGTTAAGCCTATCTAGTGACAGCCCATCATAGGCTAGCTGGGTGAGCTTGCAACTTGTACCATGTCGGAGTTTGATTTTCCCCATAGGGTTTCATTGATCGTGTACTCTTGAGTGTAGCTCGGGCTGAGAAGGTCGCAGCCATGGGAAAGTTGACAGTTAAGCCTATCTAGTGACAACCCATCATAGGCTAGCTGGGTGATCTTGCAACTTGTATCATGCCGGAGTTTGATTTTCACCATAGGGTTTCATTGATCGCTCACTCGGCAACTTGTATGAAGCAGGATTTCTACTTTCCCCTTAGCGCTTCATTGATCGTGTACTCTTGAGTGTAGATCGGGCTGAGAATGACGCAGCCATGGGAAAGTTGACAGTTAAGCCCATCTAGTGACAGCCCATCATAGGCTAGCTGGGTGATCTTGTAACTTGTACCATGTCGGAGTTTGATTTTCCCCATAGGGTTTCATTGATCGTGTACTCTTGAGTGTAGCTCGGGCTGAGAAGGTCGCAGCCATGGGAAAGTTGACAGTTAAGCCTATCTAGTGACAACCCATCATAGGCTAGCTGGGTGATCTTGCAACTTGTATCATGCCGGAGTTTGATTTTCACCATAGGGTTTCATTGATCGCTTACTCGGCAACTTGTATGAAGCAGGATTTCTACTTTCCCCTTAGCGCTTCATTGATCGTGTACTCTTGAGTGTAGATCGGGCTGAGAATGACGCAGCCATGGGAAAGTTGACAGTTAAGCCTATCTAGTGACAGCCCATCATAGGCTAGCTGGGTGATCTTGTAACTTGTACCATGTCGGAGTTTGATTTTCCCCATAGGGTTTCATTGATCGTATACTCTTGAGTGTAGCTCGGGCTGAGAAGGTCGCAGCCATGGGAAAGTTGACAGTTAAGCCTATCTAGTGACAACCCATCATAGGCTAGCTGGGTGATCTTGCAACTTGTATCATGCCGGAGTTTGATTTTCACCATAGGGTTTCATTGATCGCTTACTCGGCAACTTGTATGAAGCAGGATTTCTACTTTCCCCTTAGCGCTTCATTGATCGTGTACTCTTGAGTGTAGATCGGGCTGAGAATGACGCAGCCATGGGAAAGTTGACAGTTAAGCCTATCTAGTGACAGCCCATCATAGGCTAGCTGGGTGATCTTGCAACTTGTACCATGTCGGAGTTTGATTTTCCCTATAGGGTTTCATTGATCGTATACTCTTGAGTGTAGCTCGGGCTGAGAAGGTCGCAGCCATGGGAAAGTTGACAGTTAAGCCTATCTAGTGACAACCCATCATAGGCTAGCTGGGTGATCTTGTAACTTGTACCATGTCGGAGTTTGATTTTCCCCATAGGGTTTCATTGATCGTGTACTCTTGAGTGTAGCTCGGGCTGAGAATGACGCAGCCATGGGAAAGTTGACAGTTAAGCCTATCTAGTGACAACCCATCATAGGCTAGCTGGGTGATCTTGCAACTTGTATCATGCCGGAGTTTGATTTTCACCATAGGGTTTCATTGATTGCTTACTCGGCATTTTGTATGAAGCAGGATTTCTACTTTCCCCTTAGCGCTTCATTGATCGTGTACTCTTGAGTGTAGCTCGGGCTGAGAATGACGCAGCCATGGGAAAGTTGACAGTTAAGCCTATCTAGTGACAGCCCATCATAGGCTAGCTGGGTGAGCTTGCAACTTGTACCATGTCGGAGTTTGATTTTCCCCATAGGGTTTCATTGATCGTGTACTCTTGAGTGTAGCTCGGGCTGAGAAGGTCGCAGCCATGGGAAAGTTGACAGTTAAGCCTATCTAGTGACAACCCATCATAGGCTAGCTGGGTGATCTTGCAACTTGTATCATGCCGGAGTTTGATTTTCACCATAGGGTTTCATTGATCGCTCACTCGGCAACTTGTGTGAAGCAGGATTTCTACTTTCCCCTTAGCGCTTCATTGATCGTGTACTCTTGAGTGTAGATCGGGCTGAGAATGACGCAGCCATGGGAAAGTTGACAGTTAAGCCTATCTAGTGACAGCCCATCATAGGCTAGCTGGGTGATCTTGTAACTTGTACCATGTCGGAGTTTGATTTTCCCCATAGGGTTTCATTGATCGTATACTCTTGAGTGTAGCTCGGGCTGAGAAGGTCGCAGCCATGGGAAAGTTGACAGTTAAGCCTATCTAGTGACAACCCATCATAGGCTAGCTGGGTGATCTTGCAACTTGTATCATGCCGGAGTTTGATTTTCACCATAGGGTTTCATTGATCGCTCACTCGGCAACTTGTATGAAGCAGGATTTCTACTTTCCCCTTAGCGCTTCATTGATCGTGTACTCTTGAGTGTAGATCGGGCTGAGAATGACGCAGCCATGGGAAAGTTGACAGTTAAGCCTATCTAGTGACAGCCCATCATAGGCTAGCTGGGTGAGCTTGCAACTTGTACCATGTCGGAGTTTGATTTTCCCCATAGGGTTTCATTGATCGTGTACTCTTGAGTGTAGCTCGGGCTGAGAAGGTCGCAGCCATGGGAAAGTTGACAGTTAAGCCTATCTAGTGACAACCCATCATAGGCTAGCTGGGTGATCTTGCAACTTGTATCATGCCGGAGTTTGATTTTCACCATAGGGTTTCATTGATCGCTTACTCGGCAACTTGTATGAAGCAGGATTTCTACTTTCCCCTTAGCGCTTCATTGATCGTGTACTCTTGAGTGTAGATCGGGCTGAGAATGACGCAGCCATGGGAAAGTTGACAGTTAAGCCTATCTAGTGACAGCCCATCATAGGCTAGCTGGGTGATCTTGCAACTTGTACCATGTCGGAGTTTGATTTTCCCCATAGGGTTTCATTGATCGTATACTCTTGAGTGTAGCTCGGGCTGAGAAGGTCGCAGCCATGGGAAAGTTGACAGTTAAGCCTATCTAGTGACAACCCATCATAGGCTAGCTGGGTGATCTTGCAACTTGTATCATGCCGGAGTTTGATTTTCACCATAGGGTTTCATTGATCGCTCACTCGGCAACTTGTATCAAGCAGGATTTCTACTTTCCCCTTAGCGCTTCATTGATCGTGTACTCTTGAGTGTAGCTCGGGCTGAGAATGACGCAGCCATGGGAAAGTTGACAGTTAAGCCTATCTAGTGACAGCCCATCATAGGCTAGCTGGGTGATCTTGCAACTTGTACCATGTCGGAGTTTGATTTTCCCCTTAGGGTTTCATTGATCGTGTACTCTTGAGTGTAGCTCGGGCTGAGAATGACGCAGCCATGGGAAAGTTGACAGTTAAGCCTATCTAGTGACAGCCCATCATAGGCTAGCTGGGTGATCTTGTAACTTGTACCATGTCGGAGTTTGATTTTCCCCATAGGGTTTCATTGATCGTATACTCTTGAGTGTAGCTCGGGCTGAGAAGGTCGCAGCCATGGGAAAGTTGACAGTTAAGCCTATCTAGTGACAACCCATCATAGGCTAGCTGGGTGATCTTGCAACTTGTATCATGCCGGAGTTTGATTTTCACCATAGGGTTTCATTGATCGCTTACTCGGCAACTTGTATGAAGCAGGATTTCTACTTTCCCCTTAGCGCTTCATTGATCGTGTACTCTTGAGTGTAGATCGGGCTGAGAATGACGCAGCCATGGGAAAGTTGACAGTTAAGCCTATCTAGTGACAGCCCATCATAGGCTAGCTGGGTGATCTTGTAACTTGTACCATGTCGGAGTTTGATTTTCCCCATAGGGTTTCATTGATCGTATACTCTTGAGTGTAGCTCGGGCTGAGAAGGTCGCAGCCATGGGAAAGTTGACAGTTAAGCCTATCTAGTGACAACCCATCATAGGCTAGCTGGGTGATCTTGCAACTTGTATCATGCCGGAGTTTGATTTTCACCATAGGGTTTCATTGATCGCTTACTCGGCAACTTGTATGAAGCAGGATTTCTACTTTCCCCTTAGCGCTTCATTGATCGTGTACTCTTGAGTGTAGATCGGGCTGAGAATGACGCAGCCATGGGAAAGTTGACAGTTAAGCCTATCTAGTGACAGCCCATCATAGGCTAGCTGGGTGATCTTGTAACTTGTACCATGTCGGAGTTTGATTTTCCCCATAGGGTTTCATTGATCGTATACTCTTGAGTGTAGCTCGGGCTGAGAAGGTCGCAGCCATGGGAAAGTTGACAGTTAAGCCTATCTAGTGACAACCCATCATAGGCTAGCTGGGTGATCTTGCAACTTGTATCATGCCGGAGTTTGATTTTCACCATAGGGTTTCATTGATCGCTCACTCGGCAACTTGTATCAAGCAGGATTTCTACTTTCCCCTTAGCGCTTCATTGATCGTGTACTCTTGAGTGTAGCTCGGGCTGAGAATGACGCAGCCATGGGAAAGTTGACAGTTAAGCCTATCTAGTGACAGCCCATCATAGGCTAGCTGGGTGATCTTGCAACTTGTACCATGTCGGAGTTTGATTTTCCCCATAGGGTTTCATTGATCGTGTACTCTTGAGTGTAGCTCGGGCTGAGAATGACGCAGCCATGGGAAAGTTGACAGTTAAGCCTATCTAGTGACAGCCCATCATAGGCTAGCTGGGTGAGCTTGCAACTTGTACCATGTCGGAGTTTGATTTTCCCCATAGGGTTTCATTGATCGTGTACTCTTGAGTGTAGCTCGGGCTGAGAAGGTCGCAGCCATGGGAAAGTTGACAGTTAAGCCTATCTAGTGACAACCCATCATAGGCTAGCTGGGTGATCTTGCAACTTGTATCATGCCGGAGTTTGATTTTCACCATAGGGTTTCATTGATCGCTTACTCGGCAACTTGTATGAAGCAGGATTTCTACTTTCCCCTTAGCGCTTCATTGATCGTGTACTCTTGAGTGTAGATCGGGCTGAGAATGACGCAGCCATGGGAAAGTTGACAGTTAAGCCTATCTAGTGACAACCCATCATAGGCTAGCTGGGTGATCTTGCAACTTGTATCATGCCGGAGTTTGATTTTCACCATAGGGTTTCATTGATCGCTTACTCGGCAACTTGTATGAAGCAGGATTTCTACTTTCCCCTTAGCGCTTCATTGATCGTGTACTCTTGAGTGTAGATCGGGCTGAGAATGACGCAGCCATGGGAAAGTTGACAGTTAAGCCTATCTAGTGACAGCCCATCATAGGCTAGCTGGGTGAGCTTGCAACTTGTACCATGTCGGAGTTTGATTTACCCCATAGGGTTTCATTGATCGTGTACTCTTGAGTGTAGCTCGGGCTGAGAAGGTCGCAGCCATGGGAAAGTTGACAGTTAAGCCTATCTAGTGACAACCCATCATAGGCTAGCTGGGTGATCTTGCAACTTGTATCATGCCGGAGTTTGATTTTCACCATAGGGTTTCATTGATCGCTTACTCGGCAACTTGTATGAAGCAGGATTTCTACTTTCCCCTTAGCGCTTCATTGATCGTGTACTCTTGAGTGTAGATCGGGCTGAGAATGACGCAGCCATGGGAAAGTTGACAGTTAAGCCTATCTAGTGACAGCCCATCATAGGCTAGCTGGGTGATCTTGCAACTTGTACCATGTCGGAGTTTGATTTTCCCCATAGGGTTTCATTGATTGTGTACTCTTGAGTGTAGCTCGGGCTGAGAAGGTCGCAGCCATGGGAAAGTTGACAGTTAAGCCTATCTAGTGACAACCCATCATAGGCTAGCTGGGTGATCTTGCAACTTGTATCATGCCGGAGTTTGATTTTCACCATAGGGTTTCATTGATCGCTTACTCGGCATTTTGTATGAAGCAGGATTTCTACTTTCCCCTTAGCGCTTCATTGATCGTGTACTCTTGAGTGTAGCTCGGGCTGAGAATGACGCAGCCATGGGAAAGTTGACAGTTAAGCCTATCTAGTGACAGCCCATCATAGGCTAGCTGGGTGATCTTGTAACTTGTACCATGTCGGAGTTTGATTTTCCCCATAGGGTTTCATTGATCGTATACTCTTGAGTGTAGCTCGGGCTGAGAAGGTCGCAGCCATGGGAAAGTTGACAGTTAAGCCTATCTAGTGACAACCCATCATAGGCTAGCTGGGTGATCTTGCAACTTGTATCATGCCGGAGTTTGATTTTCACCCTAGGGTTTCATTGATCGCTTACTCGGCAACTTGTATGAAGCAGGATTTCTACTTTCCCCTTAGCGCTTCATTGATCGTGTACTCTTGAGTGTAGATCGGGCTGAGAATGACGCAGCCATGGGAAAGTTGACAGTTAAGCCTATCTAGTGACAGCCCATCATAGGCTAGCTGGGTGATCTTGTAACTTGTACCATGTCGGAGTTTGATTTTCCCCATAGGGTTTCATTGATCGTATACTCTTGAGTGTAGCTCGGGCTGAGAAGGTCGCAGCCATGGGAAAGTTGACAGTTAAGCCTATCTAGTGACAACCCATCATAGGCTAGCTGGGTGATCTTGCAACTTGTATCATGCCGGAGTTTGATTTTCACCATAGGGTTTCATTGATCGCTTACTCGGCAACTTGTATGAAGCAGGATTTCTACTTTCCCCTTAGCGCTTCATTGATCGTGTACTCTTGAGTGTAGATCGGGCTGAGAATGACGCAGCCATGGGAAAGTTGACAGTTAAGCCTATCTAGTGACAGCCCATCATAGGCTAGCTGGGTGATCTTGTAACTTGTACCATGTCGGAGTTTGATTTTCCCCATAGGGTTTCATTGATCGTATACTCTTGAGTGTAGCTCGGGCTGAGAAGGTCGCAGCCATGGGAAAGTTGACAGTTAAGCCTATCTAGTGACAACCCATCATAGGCTAGCTGGGTGATCTTGCAACTTGTATCATGCCGGAGTTTGATTTTCACCATAGGGTTTCATTGATCGCTCACTCGGCAACTTGTATCAAGCAGGATTTCTACTTTCCCCTTAGCGCTTCATTGATCGTGTACTCTTGAGTGTAGCTCGGGCTGAGAATGACGCAGCCATGGGAAAGTTGACAGTTAAGCCTATCTAGTGACAGCCCATCATAGGCTAGCTGGGTGATCTTGCAACTTGTACCATGTCGGAGTTTGATTTTCCCCATAGGGTTTCATTGATCGTGTACTCTTGAGTGTAGCTCGGGCTGAGAATGACGCAGCCATGGGAAAGTTGACAGTTAAGCCTATCTAGTGACAGCCCATCATAGGCTAGCTGGGTGAGCTTGCAACTTGTACCATGTCGGAGTTTGATTTTCCCCATAGGGTTTCATTGATCGTGTACTCTTGAGTGTAGCTCGGGCTGAGAAGGTCGCAGCCATGGGAAAGTTGACAGTTAAGCCTATCTAGTGACAACCCATCATAGGCTAGCTGGGTGATCTTGCAACTTGTATCATGCCGGAGTTTGATTTTCACCATAGGGTTTCATTGATCGCTTACTCGGCAACTTGTATGAAGCAGGATTTCTACTTTCCCCTTAGCGCTTCATTGATCGTGTACTCTTGAGTGTAGCTCGGGCTGAGAATGACGCAGCCATGGGAAAGTTGACAGTTAAGCCTATCTAGTGACAGCACATCATAGGCTAGCTGGGTGAGCTTGCAACTTGTACCATGTCGGAGTTTGATTTTCCCCATAGGGTTTCATTGATTGTGTACTCTTGAGTGTAGCTCGGGCTGAGAAGGTCGCAGCCATGGGAAAGTTGACAGTTAAGCCTATCTAGTGACAACCCATCATAGGCTAGCTGGGTGATCTTGCAACTTGTATCATGCCGGAGTTTGATTTTCACCATAGGGTTTCATTGATTGCTTACTCGGCATTTTGTATGAAGCAGGATTTCTACTTTCCCCTTAGCGCTTCATTGATCGTGTACTCTTGAGTGTAGCTCGGGCTGAGAATGACGCAGCCATGGGAAAGTTGACAGTTAAGCCTATCTAGTGACAGCCCATCATAGGCTAGCTGGGTGAGCTTGCAACTTGTACCATGTCGGAGTTTGATTTTCCCCATAGGGTTTCATTGATCGTGTACTCTTGAGTGTAGCTCGGGCTGAGAAGGTCGCAGCCATGGGAAAGTTGACAGTTAAGCCTATCTAGTGACAACCCATCATAGGCTAGCTGGGTGATCTTGCAACTTGTATCATGCCGGAGTTTGATTTTCACCATAGGGTTTCATTGATCGCTCACTCGGCAACTTGTGTGAAGCAGGATTTCTACTTTCCCCTTAGCGCTTCATTGATCGTGTACTCTTGAGTGTAGATCGGGCTGAGAATCACGCAGCCATGGGAAAGTTGACAGTTAAGCCTATCTAGTGACAGCCCATCATAGGCTAGCTGGGTGATCTTGTAACTTGTACCATGTCGGAGTTTGATTTTCCCCATAGGGTTTCATTGATCGTATACTCTTGAGTGTAGCTCGGGCTGAGAAGGTCGCAGCCATGGGAAAGTTGACAGTTAAGCCTATCTAGTGACAACCCATCATAGGCTAGCTGGGTGATCTTGCAACTTGTATCATGCCGGAGTTTGATTTTCACCATAGGGTTTCATTGATCGCTCACTCGGCAACTTGTATGAAGCAGGATTTCTACTTTCCCCTTAGCGCTTCATTGATCGTGTACTCTTGAGTGTAGATCGGGCTGAGAATGACGCAGCCATGGGAAAGTTGACAGTTAAGCCTATCTAGTGACAGCCCATCATAGGCTAGCTGGGTGAGCTTGCAACTTGTACCATGTCGGAGTTTGATTTTCCCCATAGGGTTTCATTGATCGTGTACTCTTGAGTGTAGCTCGGGCTGAGAAGGTCGCAGCCATGGGAAAGTTGACAGTTAAGCCTATCTAGTGACAACCCATCATAGGCTAGCTGGGTGATCTTGCAACTTGTATCATGCCGGAGTTTGATTTTCACCATAGGGTTTCATTGATCGCTTACTCGGCAACTTGTATGAAGCAGGATTTCTACTTTCCCCTTAGCGCTTCATTGATCGTGTACTCTTGAGTGTAGATCGGGCTGAGAATGACGCAGCCATGGGAAAGTTGACAGTTAAGCCTATCTAGTGACAGCCCATCATAGGCTAGCTGGGTGATCTTGCAACTTGTACCATGTCGGAGTTTGATTTTCCCCATAGGGTTTCATTGATCGTATACTCTTGAGTGTAGCTCGGGCTGAGAAGGTCGCAGCCATGGGAAAGTTGACAGTTAAGCCTATCTAGTGACAACCCATCATAGGCTAGCTGGGTGATCTTGCAACTTGTATCATGCCGGAGTTTGATTTTCACCATAGGGTTTCATTGATCGCTCACTCGGCAACTTGTATCAAGCAGGATTTCTACTTTCCCCTTAGCGCTTCATTGATCGTGTACTCTTGAGTGTAGCTCGGGCTGAGAATGACGCAGCCATGGGAAAGTTGACAGTTAAGCCTATCTAGTGACAGCCCATCATAGGCTAGCTGGGTGATCTTGCAACTTGTACCATGTCGGAGTTTGATTTTCCCCATAGGGTTTCATTGATCGTGTACTCTTGAGTGTAGCTCGGGCTGAGAATGACGCAGCCATGGGAAAGTTGACAGTTAAGCCTATCTAGTGACAGCCCATCATAGGCTAGCTGGGTGATCTTGTAACTTGTACCATGTCGGAGTTTGATTTTCCCCATAGGGTTTCATTGATCGTATACTCTTGAGTGTAGCTCGGGCTGAGAAGGTCGCAGCCATGGGAAAGTTGACAGTTAAGCCTATCTAGTGACAACCCATCATAGGCTAGCTGGGTGATCTTGCAACTTGTATCATGCCGGAGTTTGATTTTCACCATAGGGTTTCATTGATCGCTTACTCGGCAACTTGTATGAAGCAGGATTTCTACTTTCCCCTTAGCGCTTCATTGATCGTGTACTCTTGAGTGTAGATCGGGCTGAGAATGACGCAGCCATGGGAAAGTTGACAGTTAAGCCTATCTAGTGACAGCCCATCATAGGCTAGCTGGGTGATCTTGTAACTTGTACCATGTCGGAGTTTGATTTTCCCCATAGGGTTTCATTGATCGTATACTCTTGAGTGTAGCTCGGGCTGAGAAGGTCGCAGCCATGGGAAAGTTGACAGTTAAGCCTATCTAGTGACAACCCATCATAGGCTAGCTGGGTGATCTTGCAACTTGTATCATGCCGGAGTTTGATTTTCACCATAGGGTTTCATTGATCGCTTACTCGGCAACTTGTATGAAGCAGGATTTCTACTTTCCCCTTAGCGCTTCATTGATCGTGTACTCTTGAGTGTAGATCGGGCTGAGAATGACGCAGCCATGGGAAAGTTGACAGTTAAGCCTATCTAGTGACAGCCCATCATAGGCTAGCTGGGTGATCTTGTAACTTGTACCATGTCGGAGTTTGATTTTCCCCATAGGGTTTCATTGATCGTATACTCTTGAGTGTAGCTCGGGCTGAGAAGGTCGCAGCCATGGGAAAGTTGACAGTTAAGCCTATCTAGTGACAACCCATCATAGGCTAGCTGGGTGATCTTGCAACTTGTATCATGCCGGAGTTTGATTTTCACCATAGGGTTTCATTGATCGCTCACTCGGCAACTTGTATCAAGCAGGATTTCTACTTTCCCCTTAGCGCTTCATTGATCGTGTACTCTTGAGTGTAGCTCGGGCTGAGAATGACGCAGCCATGGGAAAGTTGACAGTTAAGCCTATCTAGTGACAGCCCATCATAGGCTAGCTGGGTGATCTTGCAACTTGTACCATGTCGGAGTTTGATTTTCCCCATAGGGTTTCATTGATCGTGTACTCTTGAGTGTAGCTCGGGCTGAGAATGACGCAGCCATGGGAAAGTTGACAGTTAAGCCTATCTAGTGACAGCCCATCATAGGCTAGCTGGGTGAGCTTGCAACTTGTACCATGTCGGAGTTTGATTTTCCCCATAGGGTTTCATTGATCGTGTACTCTTGAGTGTAGCTCGGGCTGAGAAGGTCGCAGCCATGGGAAAGTTGACAGTTAAGCCTATCTAGTGACAACCCATCATAGGCTAGCTGGGTGATCTTGCAACTTGTATCATGCCGGAGTTTGATTTTCACCATAGGGTTTCATTGATCGCTTACTCGGCAACTTGTATGAAGCAGGATTTCTACTTTCCCCTTAGCGCTTCATTGATCGTGTACTCTTGAGTGTAGATCGGGCTGAGAATGACGCAGCCATGGGAAAGTTGACAGTTAAGCCTATCTAGTGACAACCCATCATAGGCTAGCTGGGTGATCTTGCAACTTGTATCATGCCGGAGTTTGATTTTCACCATAGGGTTTCATTGATCGCTTACTCGGCAACTTGTATGAAGCAGGATTTCTACTTTCCCCTTAGCGCTTCATTGATCGTGTACTCTTGAGTGTAGATCGGGCTGAGAATGACGCAGCCATGGGAAAGTTGACAGTTAAGCCTATCTAGTGACAGCCCATCATAGGCTAGCTGGGTGAGCTTGCAACTTGTACCATGTCGGAGTTTGATTTTCCCCATAGGGTTTCATTGATCGTGTACTCTTGAGTGTAGCTCGGGCTGAGAAGGTCGCAGCCATGGGAAAGTTGACAGTTAAGCCTATCTAGTGACAACCCATCATAGGCTAGCTGGGTGATCTTGCAACTTGTATCATGCCGGAGTTTGATTTTCACCATAGGGTTTCATTGATCGCTTACTCGGCAACTTGTATGAAGCAGGATTTCTACTTTCCCCTTAGCGCTTCATTGATCGTGTACTCTTGAGTGTAGATCGGGCTGAGAATGACGCAGCCATGGGAAAGTTGACAGTTAAGCCTATCTAGTGACAGCCCATCATAGGCTAGCTGGGTGATCTTGCAACTTGTACCATGTCGGAGTTTGATTTTCCCCATAGGGTTTCATTGATTGTGTACTCTTGAGTGTAGCTCGGGCTGAGAAGGTCGCAGCCATGGGAAAGTTGACAGTTAAGCCTATCTAGTGACAACCCATCATAGGCTAGCTGGGTGATCTTGCAACTTGTATCATGCCGGAGTTTGATTTTCACCATAGGGTTTCATTGATCGCTTACTCGGCATTTTGTATGAAGCAGGATTTCTACTTTCCCCTTAGCGCTTCATTGATCGTGTACTCTTGAGTGTAGCTCGGGCTGAGAATGACGCAGCCATGGGAAAGTTGACAGTTAAGCCTATCTAGTGACAGCCCATCATAGGCTAGCTGGGTGATCTTGTAACTTGTACCATGTCGGAGTTTGATTTTCCCCATAGGGTTTCATTGATCGTATACTCTTGAGTGTAGCTCGGGCTGAGAAGGTCGCAGCCATGGGAAAGTTGACAGTTAAGCCTATCTAGTGACAACCCATCATAGGCTAGCTGGGTGATCTTGCAACTTGTATCATGCCGGAGTTTGATTTTCACCATAGGGTTTCATTGATCGCTTACTCGGCAACTTGTATGAAGCAGGATTTCTACTTTCCCCTTAGCGCTTCATTGATCGTGTACTCTTGAGTGTAGATCGGGCTGAGAATGACGCAGCCATGGGAAAGTTGACAGTTAAGCCTATCTAGTGACAGCCCATCATAGGCTAGCTGGGTGATCTTGTAACTTGTACCATGTCGGAGTTTGATTTTCCCCATAGGGTTTCATTGATCGTATACTCTTGAGTGTAGCTCGGGCTGAGAAGGTCGCAGCCATGGGAAAGTTGACAGTTAAGCCTATCTAGTGACAACCCATCATAGGCTAGCTGGGTGATCTTGCAACTTGTATCATGCCGGAGTTTGATTTTCACCATAGGGTTTCATTGATCGCTTACTCGGCAACTTGTATGAAGCAGGATTTCTACTTTCCCCTTAGCGCTTCATTGATCGTGTACTCTTGAGTGTAGATCGGGCTGAGAATGACGCAGCCATGGGAAAGTTGACAGTTAAGCCTATCTAGTGACAGCCCATCATAGGCTAGCTGGGTGATCTTGTAACTTGTACCATGTCGGAGTTTGATTTTCCCCATAGGGTTTCATTGATCGTATACTCTTGAGTGTAGCTCGGGCTGAGAAGGTCGCAGCCATGGGAAAGTTGACAGTTAAGCCTATCTAGTGACAACCCATCATAGGCTAGCTGGGTGATCTTGCAACTTGTATCATGCCGGAGTTTGATTTTCACCATAGGGTTTCATTGATCGCTCACTCGGCAACTTGTATCAAGCAGGATTTCTACTTTCCCCTTAGCGCTTCATTGATCGTGTACTCTTGAGTGTAGCTCGGGCTGAGAATGACGCAGCCATGGGAAAGTTGACAGTTAAGCCTATCTAGTGACAGCCCATCATAGGCTAGCTGGGTGATCTTGCAACTTGTACCATGTCGGAGTTTGATTTTCCCCATAGGGTTTCATTGATCGTGTACTCTTGAGTGTAGCTCGGGCTGAGAATGACGCAGCCATGGGAAAGTTGACAGTTAAGCCTATCTAGTGACAGCCCATCATAGGCTAGCTGGGTGAGCTTGCAACTTGTACCATGTCGGAGTTTGATTTTCCCCATAGGGTTTCATTGATCGTGTACTCTTGAGTGTAGCTCGGGCTGAGAAGGTCGCAGCCATGGGAAAGTTGACAGTTAAGCCTATCTAGTGACAACCCATCATAGGCTAGCTGGGTGATCTTGCAACTTGTATCATGCCGGAGTTTGATTTTCACCATAGGGTTTCATTGATCGCTTACTCGGCAACTTGTATGAAGCAGGATTTCTACTTTCCCCTTAGCGCTTCATTGATCGTGTACTCTTGAGTGTAGATCGGGCTGAGAATGACGCAGCCATGGGAAAGTTGACAGTTAAGCCTATCTAGTGACAACCCATCATAGGCTAGCTGGGTGATCTTGCAACTTGTATCATGCCGGAGTTTGATTTTCACCATAGGGTTTCATTGATCGCTTACTCGGCAACTTGTATGAAGCAGGATTTCTACTTTCCCCTTAGCGCTTCATTGATCGTGTACTCTTGAGTGTAGATCGGGCTGAGAATGACGCAGCCATGGGAAAGTTGACAGTTAAGCCTATCTAGTGACAGCCCATCATAGGCTAGCTGGGTGAGCTTGCAACTTGTACCATGTCGGAGTTTGATTTTCCCCATAGGGTTTCATTGATCGTGTACTCTTGAGTGTAGCTCGGGCTGAGAAGGTCGCAGCCATGGGAAAGTTGACAGTTAAGCCTATCTAGTGACAACCCATCATAGGCTAGCTGGGTGATCTTGCAACTTGTATCATGCCGGAGTTTGATTTTCACCATAGGGTTTCATTGATCGCTTACTCGGCAACTTGTATGAAGCAGGATTTCTACTTTCCCCTTAGCGCTTCATTGATCGTGTACTCTTGAGTGTAGATCGGGCTGAGAATGACGCAGCCATGGGAAAGTTGACAGTTAAGCCTATCTAGTGACAGCCCATCATAGGCTAGCTGGGTGATCTTGTAACTTGTACCATGTCGGAGTTTGATTTTCCCCATAGGGTTTCATTGATCGTATACTCTTGAGTGTAGCTCGGGCTGAGAAGGTCGCAGCCATGGGAAAGTTGACAGTTAAGCCTATCTAGTGACAACCCATCATAGGCTAGCTGGGTGATCTTGCAACTTGTATCATGCCGGAGTTTGATTTTCACCATAGGGTTTCATTGATCGCTTACTCGGCAACTTGTATGAAGCAGGATTTCTACTTTCCCCTTAGCGCTTCATTGATCGTGTACTCTTGAGTGTAGATCGGGCTGAGAATGACGCAGCCATGGGAAAGTTGACAGTTAAGCCTATCTAGTGACAGCCCATCATAGGCTAGCTGGGTGATCTTGCAACTTGTACCATGTCGGAGTTTGATTTTCCCCATAGGGTTTCATTGATCGTGTACTCTTGAGTTTAGCTCGGGCTGAGAATGACGCAGCCATGGGAAAGTTGACAGTTAAGCCTATCTAGTGACAGCCCATCATAGGCTAGCTGGGTGAGCTTGCAACTTGTACCATGTCGGAGTTTGATTTTCCCCATAGGGTTTCATTGATCGTGTACTCTTGAGTGTAGCTCGGGCTGAGAAGGTCGCAGCCATGGGAAAGTTGACAGTTAAGCCTATCTAGTGACAACCCATCATAGGCTAGCTGGGTGATCTTGCAACTTGTATCATGCCGGAGTTTGATTTTCACCATAGGGTTTCATTGATCGCTTACTCGGCAACTTGTATGAAGCAGGATTTCTACTTTCCCCTTAGCGCTTCATTGATCGTGTACTCTTGAGTGTAGCTCGGGCTGAGAATGACGCAGCCATGGGAAAGTTGACAGTTAAGCCTATCTAGTGACAGCACATCATAGGCTAGCTGGGTGAGCTTGCAACTTGTACCATGTCGGAGTTTGATTTTCCCCATAGGGTTTCATTGATTGTGTACTCTTGAGTGTAGCTCGGGCTGAGAAGGTCGCAGCCATGGGAAAGTTGACAGTTAAGCCTATCTAGTGACAACCCATCATAGGCTAGCTGGGTGATCTTGCAACTTGTATCATGCCGGAGTTTGATTTTCACCATAGGGTTTCATTGATTGCTTACTCGGCATTTTGTATGAAGCAGGATTTCTACTTTCCCCTTAGCGCTTCATTGATCGTGTACTCTTGAGTGTAGCTCGGGCTGAGAATGACGCAGCCATGGGAAAGTTGACAGTTAAGCCTATCTAGTGACAGCCCATCATAGGCTAGCTGGGTGAGCTTGCAACTTGTACCATGTCGGAGTTTGATTTTCCCCATAGGGTTTCATTGATCGTGTACTCTTGAGTGTAGCTCGGGCTGAGAAGGTCGCAGCCATGGGAAAGTTGACAGTTAAGCCTATCTAGTGACAACCCATCATAGGCTAGCTGGGTGATCTTGCAACTTGTATCATGCCGGAGTTTGATTTTCACCATAGGGTTTCATTGATCGCTCACTCGGCAACTTGTGTGAAGCAGGATTTCTACTTTCCCCTTAGCGCTTCATTGATCGTGTACTCTTGAGTGTAGATCGGGCTGAGAATCACGCAGCCATGGGAAAGTTGACAGTTAAGCCTATCTAGTGACAGCCCATCATAGGCTAGCTGGGTGATCTTGTAACTTGTACCATGTCGGAGTTTGATTTTCCCCATAGGGTTTCATTGATCGTATACTCTTGAGTGTAGCTCGGGCTGAGAAGGTCGCAGCCATGGGAAAGTTGACAGTTAAGCCTATCTAGTGACAACCCATCATAGGCTAGCTGGGTGATCTTGCAACTTGTATCATGCCGGAGTTTGATTTTCACCATAGGGTTTCATTGATCGCTCACTCGGCAACTTGTATGAAGCAGGATTTCTACTTTCCCCTTAGCGCTTCATTGATCGTGTACTCTTGAGTGTAGATCGGGCTGAGAATGACGCAGCCATGGGAAAGTTGACAGTTAAGCCTATCTAGTGACAGCCCATCATAGGCTAGCTGGGTGAGCTTGCAACTTGTACCATGTCGGAGTTTGATTTTCCCCATAGGGTTTCATTGATCGTGTACTCTTGAGTGTAGCTCGGGCTGAGAAGGTCGCAGCCATGGGAAAGTTGACAGTTAAGCCTATCTAGTGACAACCCATCATAGGCTAGCTGGGTGATCTTGCAACTTGTATCATGCCGGAGTTTGATTTTCACCATAGGGTTTCATTGATCGCTTACTCGGCAACTTGTATGAAGCAGGATTTCTACTTTCCCCTTAGCGCTTCATTGATCGTGTACTCTTGAGTGTAGATCGGGCTGAGAATGACGCAGCCATGGGAAAGTTGACAGTTAAGCCTATCTAGTGACAGCCCATCATAGGCTAGCTGGGTGATCTTGCAACTTGTACCATGTCGGAGTTTGATTTTCCCCATAGGGTTTCATTGATCGTATACTCTTGAGTGTAGCTCGGGCTGAGAAGGTCGCAGCCATGGGAAAGTTGACAGTTAAGCCTATCTAGTGACAACCCATCATAGGCTAGCTGGGTGATCTTGCAACTTGTATCATGCCGGAGTTTGATTTTCACCATAGGGTTTCATTGATCGCTCACTCGGCAACTTGTATCAAGCAGGATTTCTACTTTCCCCTTAGCGCTTCATTGATCGTGTACTCTTGAGTGTAGCTCGGGCTGAGAATGACGCAGCCATGGGAAAGTTGACAGTTAAGCCTATCTAGTGACAGCCCATCATAGGCTAGCTGGGTGATCTTGCAACTTGTACCATGTCGGAGTTTGATTTTCCCCATAGGGTTTCATTGATCGTGTACTCTTGAGTGTAGCTCGGGCTGAGAATGACGCAGCCATGGGAAAGTTGACAGTTAAGCCTATCTAGTGACAGCCCATCATAGGCTAGCTGGGTGATCTTGTAACTTGTACCATGTCGGAGTTTGATTTTCCCCATAGGGTTTCATTGATCGTATACTCTTGAGTGTAGCTCGGGCTGAGAAGGTCGCAGCCATGGGAAAGTTGACAGTTAAGCCTATCTAGTGACAACCCATCATAGGCTAGCTGGGTGATCTTGCAACTTGTATCATGCCGGAGTTTGATTTTCACCATAGGGTTTCATTGATCGCTTACTCGGCAACTTGTATGAAGCAGGATTTCTACTTTCCCCTTAGCGCTTCATTGATCGTGTACTCTTGAGTGTAGATCGGGCTGAGAATGACGCAGCCATGGGAAAGTTGACAGTTAAGCCTATCTAGTGACAGCCCATCATAGGCTAGCTGGGTGATCTTGTAACTTGTACCATGTCGGAGTTTGATTTTCCCCATAGGGTTTCATTGATCGTATACTCTTGAGTGTAGCTCGGGCTGAGAAGGTCGCAGCCATGGGAAAGTTGACAGTTAAGCCTATCTAGTGACAACCCATCATAGGCTAGCTGGGTGATCTTGCAACTTGTATCATGCCGGAGTTTGATTTTCACCATAGGGTTTCATTGATCGCTTACTCGGCAACTTGTATGAAGCAGGATTTCTACTTTCCCCTTAGCGCTTCATTGATCGTGTACTCTTGAGTGTAGATCGGGCTGAGAATGACGCAGCCATGGGAAAGTTGACAGTTAAGCCTATCTAGTGACAGCCCATCATAGGCTAGCTGGGTGATCTTGTAACTTGTACCATGTCGGAGTTTGATTTTCCCCATAGGGTTTCATTGATCGTATACTCTTGAGTGTAGCTCGGGCTGAGAAGGTCGCAGCCATGGGAAAGTTGACAGTTAAGCCTATCTAGTGACAACCCATCATAGGCTAGCTGGGTGATCTTGCAACTTGTATCATGCCGGAGTTTGATTTTCACCATAGGGTTTCATTGATCGCTCACTCGGCAACTTGTATCAAGCAGGATTTCTACTTTCCCCTTAGCGCTTCATTGATCGTGTACTCTTGAGTGTAGCTCGGGCTGAGAATGACGCAGCCATGGGAAAGTTGACAGTTAAGCCTATCTAGTGACAGCCCATCATAGGCTAGCTGGGTGATCTTGCAACTTGTACCATGTCGGAGTTTGATTTTCCCCATAGGGTTTCATTGATCGTGTACTCTTGAGTGTAGCTCGGGCTGAGAATGACGCAGCCATGGGAAAGTTGACAGTTAAGCCTATCTAGTGACAGCCCATCATAGGCTAGCTGGGTGAGCTTGCAACTTGTACCATGTCGGAGTTTGATTTTCCCCATAGGGTTTCATTGATCGTGTACTCTTGAGTGTAGCTCGGGCTGAGAAGGTCGCAGCCATGGGAAAGTTGACAGTTAAGCCTATCTAGTGACAACCCATCATAGGCTAGCTGGGTGATCTTGCAACTTGTATCATGCCGGAGTTTGATTTTCACCATAGGGTTTCATTGATCGCTTACTCGGCAACTTGTATGAAGCAGGATTTCTACTTTCCCCTTAGCGCTTCATTGATCGTGTACTCTTGAGTGTAGATCGGGCTGAGAATGACGCAGCCATGGGAAAGTTGACAGTTAAGCCTATCTAGTGACAACCCATCATAGGCTAGCTGGGTGATCTTGCAACTTGTATCATGCCGGAGTTTGATTTTCACCATAGGGTTTCATTGATCGCTTACTCGGCAACTTGTATGAAGCAGGATTTCTACTTTCCCCTTAGCGCTTCATTGATCGTGTACTCTTGAGTGTAGATCGGGCTGAGAATGACGCAGCCATGGGAAAGTTGACAGTTAAGCCTATCTAGTGACAGCCCATCATAGGCTAGCTGGGTGAGCTTGCAACTTGTACCATGTCGGAGTTTGATTTTCCCCATAGGGTTTCATTGATCGTGTACTCTTGAGTGTAGCTCGGGCTGAGAAGGTCGCAGCCATGGGAAAGTTGACAGTTAAGCCTATCTAGTGACAACCCATCATAGGCTAGCTGGGTGATCTTGCAACTTGTATCATGCCGGAGTTTGATTTTCACCATAGGGTTTCATTGATCGCTTACTCGGCAACTTGTATGAAGCAGGATTTCTACTTTCCCCTTAGCGCTTCATTGATCGTGTACTCTTGAGTGTAGATCGGGCTGAGAATGACGCAGCCATGGGAAAGTTGACAGTTAAGCCTATCTAGTGACAGCCCATCATAGGCTAGCTGGGTGATCTTGTAACTTGTACCATGTCGGAGTTTGATTTTCCCCATAGGGTTTCATTGATCGTATACTCTTGAGTGTAGCTCGGGCTGAGAAGGTCGCAGCCATGGGAAAGTTGACAGTTAAGCCTATCTAGTGACAACCCATCATAGGCTAGCTGGGTGATCTTGCAACTTGTATCATGCCGGAGTTTGATTTTCACCATAGGGTTTCATTGATCGCTTACTCGGCAACTTGTATGAAGCAGGATTTCTACTTTCCCCTTAGCGCTTCATTGATCGTGTACTCTTGAGTGTAGATCGGGCTGAGAATGACGCAGCCATGGGAAAGTTGACAGTTAAGCCTATCTAGTGACAGCCCATCATAGGCTAGCTGGGTGATCTTGCAACTTGTACCATGTCGGAGTTTGATTTTCCCCATAGGGTTTCATTGATCGTGTACTCTTGAGTTTAGCTCGGGCTGAGAATGACGCAGCCATGGGAAAGTTGACAGTTAAGCCTATCTAGTGACAGCCCATCATAGGCTAGCTGGGTGAGCTTGCAACTTGTACCATGTCGGAGTTTGATTTTCCCCATAGGGTTTCATTGATCGTGTACTCTTGAGTGTAGCTCGGGCTGAGAAGGTCGCAGCCATGGGAAAGTTGACAGTTAAGCCTATCTAGTGACAACCCATCATAGGCTAGCTGGGTGATCTTGCAACTTGTATCATGCCGGAGTTTGATTTTCACCATAGGGTTTCATTGATCGCTTACTCGGCAACTTGTATGAAGCAGGATTTCTACTTTCCCCTTAGCGCTTCATTGATCGTGTACTCTTGAGTGTAGCTCGGGCTGAGAATGACGCAGCCATGGGAAAGTTGACAGTTAAGCCTATCTAGTGACAGCACATCATAGGCTAGCTGGGTGAGCTTGCAACTTGTACCATGTCGGAGTTTGATTTTCCCCATAGGGTTTCATTGATTGTGTACTCTTGAGTGTAGCTCGGGCTGAGAAGGTCGCAGCCATGGGAAAGTTGACAGTTAAGCCTATCTAGTGACAACCCATCATAGGCTAGCTGGGTGATCTTGCAACTTGTATCATGCCGGAGTTTGATTTTCACCATAGGGTTTCATTGATTGCTTACTCGGCATTTTGTATGAAGCAGGATTTCTACTTTCCCCTTAGCGCTTCATTGATCGTGTACTCTTGAGTGTAGCTCGGGCTGAGAATGACGCAGCCATGGGAAAGTTGACAGTTAAGCCTATCTAGTGACAGCCCATCATAGGCTAGCTGGGTGAGCTTGCAACTTGTACCATGTCGGAGTTTGATTTTCCCCATAGGGTTTCATTGATCGTGTACTCTTGAGTGTAGCTCGGGCTGAGAAGGTCGCAGCCATGGGAAAGTTGACAGTTAAGCCTATCTAGTGACAACCCATCATAGGCTAGCTGGGTGATCTTGCAACTTGTATCATGCCGGAGTTTGATTTTCACCATAGGGTTTCATTGATCGCTCACTCGGCAACTTGTGTGAAGCAGGATTTCTACTTTCCCCTTAGCGCTTCATTGATCGTGTACTCTTGAGTGTAGATCGGGCTGAGAATCACGCAGCCATGGGAAAGTTGACAGTTAAGCCTATCTAGTGACAGCCCATCATAGGCTAGCTGGGTGATCTTGTAACTTGTACCATGTCGGAGTTTGATTTTCCCCATAGGGTTTCATTGATCGTATACTCTTGAGTGTAGCTCGGGCTGAGAAGGTCGCAGCCATGGGAAAGTTGACAGTTAAGCCTATCTAGTGACAACCCATCATAGGCTAGCTGGGTGATCTTGCAACTTGTATCATGCCGGAGTTTGATTTTCACCATAGGGTTTCATTGATCGCTCACTCGGCAACTTGTATGAAGCAGGATTTCTACTTTCCCCTTAGCGCTTCATTGATCGTGTACTCTTGAGTGTAGATCGGGCTGAGAATGACGCAGCCATGGGAAAGTTGACAGTTAAGCCTATCTAGTGACAGCCCATCATAGGCTAGCTGGGTGAGCTTGCAACTTGTACCATGTCGGAGTTTGATTTTCCCCATAGGGTTTCATTGATCGTGTACTCTTGAGTGTAGCTCGGGCTGAGAAGGTCGCAGCCATGGGAAAGTTGACAGTTAAGCCTATCTAGTGACAACCCATCATAGGCTAGCTGGGTGATCTTGCAACTTGTATCATGCCGGAGTTTGATTTTCACCATAGGGTTTCATTGATCGCTTACTCGGCAACTTGTATGAAGCAGGATTTCTACTTTCCCCTTAGCGCTTCATTGATCGTGTACTCTTGAGTGTAGATCGGGCTGAGAATGACGCAGCCATGGGAAAGTTGACAGTTAAGCCTATCTAGTGACAGCCCATCATAGGCTAGCTGGGTGATCTTGCAACTTGTACCATGTCGGAGTTTGATTTTCCCCATAGGGTTTCATTGATCGTATACTCTTGAGTGTAGCTCGGGCTGAGAAGGTCGCAGCCATGGGAAAGTTGACAGTTAAGCCTATCTAGTGACAACCCATCATAGGCTAGCTGGGTGATCTTGCAACTTGTATCATGCCGGAGTTTGATTTTCACCATAGGGTTTCATTGATCGCTCACTCGGCAACTTGTATCAAGCAGGATTTCTACTTTCCCCTTAGCGCTTCATTGATCGTGTACTCTTGAGTGTAGCTCGGGCTGAGAATGACGCAGCCATGGGAAAGTTGACAGTTAAGCCTATCTAGTGACAGCCCATCATAGGCTAGCTGGGTGATCTTGCAACTTGTACCATGTCGGAGTTTGATTTTCCCCATAGGGTTTCATTGATCGTGTACTCTTGAGTGTAGCTCGGGCTGAGAATGACGCAGCCATGGGAAAGTTGACAGTTAAGCCTATCTAGTGACAGCCCATCATAGGCTAGCTGGGTGATCTTGTAACTTGTACCATGTCGGAGTTTGATTTTCCCCATAGGGTTTCATTGATCGTATACTCTTGAGTGTAGCTCGGGCTGAGAAGGTCGCAGCCATGGGAAAGTTGACAGTTAAGCCTATCTAGTGACAACCCATCATAGGCTAGCTGGGTGATCTTGCAACTTGTATCATGCCGGAGTTTGATTTTCACCATAGGGTTTCATTGATCGCTTACTCGGCAACTTGTATGAAGCAGGATTTCTACTTTCCCCTTAGCGCTTCATTGATCGTGTACTCTTGAGTGTAGATCGGGCTGAGAATGACGCAGCCATGGGAAAGTTGACAGTTAAGCCTATCTAGTGACAGCCCATCATAGGCTAGCTGGGTGATCTTGTAACTTGTACCATGTCGGAGTTTGATTTTCCCCATAGGGTTTCATTGATCGTATACTCTTGAGTGTAGCTCGGGCTGAGAAGGTCGCAGCCATGGGAAAGTTGACAGTTAAGCCTATCTAGTGACAACCCATCATAGGCTAGCTGGGTGATCTTGCAACTTGTATCATGCCGGAGTTTGATTTTCACCATAGGGTTTCATTGATCGCTTACTCGGCAACTTGTATGAAGCAGGATTTCTACTTTCCCCTTAGCGCTTCATTGATCGTGTACTCTTGAGTGTAGATCGGGCTGAGAATGACGCAGCCATGGGAAAGTTGACAGTTAAGCCTATCTAGTGACAGCCCATCATAGGCTAGCTGGGTGATCTTGTAACTTGTACCATGTCGGAGTTTGATTTTCCCCATAGGGTTTCATTGATCGTATACTCTTGAGTGTAGCTCGGGCTGAGAAGGTCGCAGCCATGGGAAAGTTGACAGTTAAGCCTATCTAGTGACAACCCATCATAGGCTAGCTGGGTGATCTTGCAACTTGTATCATGCCGGAGTTTGATTTTCACCATAGGGTTTCATTGATCGCTTACTCGGCAACTTGTATGAAGCAGGATTTCTACTTTCCCCTTAGCGCTTCATTGATCGTGTACTCTTGAGTGTAGATCGGGCTGAGAATGACGCAGCCATGGGAAAGTTGACAGTTAAGCCTATCTAGTGACAGCCCATCATAGGCTAGCTGGGTGATCTTGTAACTTGTACCATGTCGGAGTTTGATTTTCCCCATAGGGTTTCATTGATCGTATACTCTTGAGTGTAGCTCGGGCTGAGAAGGTCGCAGCCATGGGAAAGTTGACAGTTAAGCCTATCTAGTGACAACCCATCATAGGCTAGCTGGGTGATCTTGCAACTTGTATCATGCCGGAGTTTGATTTTCACCATAGGGTTTCATTGATCGCTCACTCGGCAACTTGTATCAAGCAGGATTTCTACTTTCCCCTTAGCGCTTCATTGATCGTGTACTCTTGAGTGTAGCTCGGGCTGAGAATGACGCAGCCATGGGAAAGTTGACAGTTAAGCCTATCTAGTGACAGCCCATCATAGGCTAGCTGGGTGATCTTGCAACTTGTACCATGTCGGAGTTTGATTTTCCCCATAGGGTTTCATTGATCGTGTACTCTTGAGTGTAGCTCGGGCTGAGAATGACGCAGCCATGGGAAAGTTGACAGTTAAGCCTATCTAGTGACAGCCCATCATAGGCTAGCTGGGTGAGCTTGCAACTTGTACCATGTCGGAGTTTGATTTTCCCCATAGGGTTTCATTGATCGTGTACTCTTGAGTGTAGCTCGGGCTGAGAAGGTCGCAGCCATGGGAAAGTTGACAGTTAAGCCTATCTAGTGACAACCCATCATAGGCTAGCTGGGTGATCTTGCAACTTGTATCATGCCGGAGTTTGATTTTCACCATAGGGTTTCATTGATCGCTTACTCGGCAACTTGTATGAAGCAGGATTTCTACTTTCCCCTTAGCGCTTCATTGATCGTGTACTCTTGAGTGTAGATCGGGCTGAGAATGACGCAGCCATGGGAAAGTTGACAGTTAAGCCTATCTAGTGACAACCCATCATAGGCTAGCTGGGTGATCTTGCAACTTGTATCATGCCGGAGTTTGATTTTCACCATAGGGTTTCATTGATCGCTTACTCGGCAACTTGTATGAAGCAGGATTTCTACTTTCCCCTTAGCGCTTCATTGATCGTGTACTCTTGAGTGTAGATCGGGCTGAGAATGACGCAGCCATGGGAAAGTTGACAGTTAAGCCTATCTAGTGACAGCCCATCATAGGCTAGCTGGGTGAGCTTGCAACTTGTACCATGTCGGAGTTTGATTTTCCCCATAGGGTTTCATTGATCGTGTACTCTTGAGTGTAGCTCGGGCTGAGAAGGTCGCAGCCATGGGAAAGTTGACAGTTAAGCCTATCTAGTGACAACCCATCATAGGCTAGCTGGGTGATCTTGCAACTTGTATCATGCCGGAGTTTGATTTTCACCATAGGGTTTCATTGATCGCTTACTCGGCAACTTGTATGAAGCAGGATTTCTACTTTCCCCTTAGCGCTTCATTGATCGTGTACTCTTGAGTGTAGATCGGGCTGAGAATGACGCAGCCATGGGAAAGTTGACAGTTAAGCCTATCTAGTGACAGCCCATCATAGGCTAGCTGGGTGATCTTGTAACTTGTACCATGTCGGAGTTTGATTTTCCCCATAGGGTTTCATTGATCGTATACTCTTGAGTGTAGCTCGGGCTGAGAAGGTCGCAGCCATGGGAAAGTTGACAGTTAAGCCTATCTAGTGACAACCCATCATAGGCTAGCTGGGTGATCTTGCAACTTGTATCATGCCGGAGTTTGATTTTCACCATAGGGTTTCATTGATCGCTTACTCGGCAACTTGTATGAAGCAGGATTTCTACTTTCCCCTTAGCGCTTCATTGATCGTGTACTCTTGAGTGTAGATCGGGCTGAGAATGACGCAGCCATGGGAAAGTTGACAGTTAAGCCTATCTAGTGACAGCCCATCATAGGCTAGCTGGGTGATCTTGCAACTTGTACCATGTCGGAGTTTGATTTTCCCCATAGGGTTTCATTGATCGTGTACTCTTGAGTTTAGCTCGGGCTGAGAATGACGCAGCCATGGGAAAGTTGACAGTTAAGCCTATCTAGTGACAGCCCATCATAGGCTAGCTGGGTGAGCTTGCAACTTGTACCATGTCGGAGTTTGATTTTCCCCATAGGGTTTCATTGATCGTGTACTCTTGAGTGTAGCTCGGGCTGAGAAGGTCGCAGCCATGGGAAAGTTGACAGTTAAGCCTATCTAGTGACAACCCATCATAGGCTAGCTGGGTGATCTTGCAACTTGTATCATGCCGGAGTTTGATTTTCACCATAGGGTTTCATTGATCGCTTACTCGGCAACTTGTATGAAGCAGGATTTCTACTTTCCCCTTAGCGCTTCATTGATCGTGTACTCTTGAGTGTAGCTCGGGCTGAGAATGACGCAGCCATGGGAAAGTTGACAGTTAAGCCTATCTAGTGACAGCACATCATAGGCTAGCTGGGTGAGCTTAAAACTTGTACCATGTCGGAGTTTGATTTTCCCCATAGGGTTTCATTGATTGTGTACTCTTGAGTGTAGCTCGGGCTGAGAAGGTCGCAGCCATGGGAAAGTTGACAGTTAAGCCTATCTAGTGACAACCCATCATAGGCTAGCTGGGTGATCTTGCAACTTGTATCATGCCGGAGTTTGATTTTCACCATAGGGTTTCATTGATTGCTTACTCGGCATTTTGTATGAAGCAGGATTTCTACTTTCCCCTTAGCGCTTCATTGATCGTGTACTCTTGAGTGTAGCTCGGGCTGAGAATGACGCAGCCATGGGAAAGTTGACAGTTAAGCCTATCTAGTGACAGCCCATCATAGGCTAGCTGGGTGAGCTTGCAACTTGTACCATGTCGGAGTTTGATTTTCCCCATAGGGTTTCATTGATCGTGTACTCTTGAGTGTAGCTCGGGCTGAGAAGGTCGCAGCCATGGGAAAGTTGACAGTTAAGCCTATCTAGTGACAACCCATCATAGGCTAGCTGGGTGATCTTGCAACTTGTATCATGCCGGAGTTTGATTTTCACCATAGGGTTTCATTGATCGCTCACTCGGCAACTTGTGTGAAGCAGGATTTCTACTTTCCCCTTAGCGCTTCATTGATCGTGTACTCTTGAGTGTAGATCGGGCTGAGAATCACGCAGCCATGGGAAAGTTGACAGTTAAGCCTATCTAGTGACAGCCCATCATAGGCTAGCTGGGTGATCTTGTAACTTGTACCATGTCGGAGTTTGATTTTCCCCATAGGGTTTCATTGATCGTATACTCTTGAGTGTAGCTCGGGCTGAGAAGGTCGCAGCCATGGGAAAGTTGACAGTTAAGCCTATCTAGTGACAACCCATCATAGGCTAGCTGGGTGATCTTGCAACTTGTATCATGCCGGAGTTTGATTTTCACCATAGGGTTTCATTGATCGCTCACTCGGCAACTTGTATGAAGCAGGATTTCTACTTTCCCCTTAGCGCTTCATTGATCGTGTACTCTTGAGTGTAGATCGGGCTGAGAATGACGCAGCCATGGGAAAGTTGACAGTTAAGCCTATCTAGTGACAGCCCATCATAGGCTAGCTGGGTGAGCTTGCAACTTGTACCATGTCGGAGTTTGATTTTCCCCATAGGGTTTCATTGATCGTGTACTCTTGAGTGTAGCTCGGGCTGAGAAGGTCGCAGCCATGGGAAAGTTGACAGTTAAGCCTATCTAGTGACAACCCATCATAGGCTAGCTGGGTGATCTTGCAACTTGTATCATGCCGGAGTTTGATTTTCACCATAGGGTTTCATTGATCGCTTACTCGGCAACTTGTATGAAGCAGGATTTCTACTTTCCCCTTAGCGCTTCATTGATCGTGTACTCTTGAGTGTAGATCGGGCTGAGAATGACGCAGCCATGGGAAAGTTGACAGTTAAGCCTATCTAGTGACAGCCCATCATAGGCTAGCTGGGTGATCTTGCAACTTGTACCATGTCGGAGTTTGATTTTCCCCATAGGGTTTCATTGATCGTATACTCTTGAGTGTAGCTCGGGCTGAGAAGGTCGCAGCCATGGGAAAGTTGACAGTTAAGCCTATCTAGTGACAACCCATCATAGGCTAGCTGGGTGATCTTGCAACTTGTATCATGCCGGAGTTTGATTTTCACCATAGGGTTTCATTGATCGCTCACTCGGCAACTTGTATCAAGCAGGATTTCTACTTTCCCCTTAGCGCTTCATTGATCGTGTACTCTTGAGTGTAGCTCGGGCTGAGAATGACGCAGCCATGGGAAAGTTGACAGTTAAGCCTATCTAGTGACAGCCCATCATAGGCTAGCTGGGTGATCTTGCAACTTGTACCATGTCGGAGTTTGATTTTCCCCATAGGGTTTCATTGATCGTGTACTCTTGAGTGTAGCTCGGGCTGAGAATGACGCAGCCATGGGAAAGTTGACAGTTAAGCCTATCTAGTGACAGCCCATCATAGGCTAGCTGGGTGATCTTGTAACTTGTACCATGTCGGAGTTTGATTTTCCCCATAGGGTTTCATTGATCGTATACTCTTGAGTGTAGCTCGGGCTGAGAAGGTCGCAGCCATGGGAAAGTTGACAGTTAAGCCTATCTAGTGACAACCCATCATAGGCTAGCTGGGTGATCTTGCAACTTGTATCATGCCGGAGTTTGATTTTCACCATAGGGTTTCATTGATCGCTTACTCGGCAACTTGTATGAAGCAGGATTTCTACTTTCCCCTTAGCGCTTCATTGATCGTGTACTCTTGAGTGTAGATCGGGCTGAGAATGACGCAGCCATGGGAAAGTTGACAGTTAAGCCTATCTAGTGACAGCCCATCATAGGCTAGCTGGGTGATCTTGTAACTTGTACCATGTCGGAGTTTGATTTTCCCCATAGGGTTTCATTGATCGTATACTCTTGAGTGTAGCTCGGGCTGAGAAGGTCGCAGCCATGGGAAAGTTGACAGTTAAGCCTATCTAGTGACAACCCATCATAGGCTAGCTGGGTGATCTTGCAACTTGTATCATGCCGGAGTTTGATTTTCACCATAGGGTTTCATTGATCGCTTACTCGGCAACTTGTATGAAGCAGGATTTCTACTTTCCCCTTAGCGCTTCATTGATCGTGTACTCTTGAGTGTAGATCGGGCTGAGAATGACGCAGCCATGGGAAAGTTGACAGTTAAGCCTATCTAGTGACAGCCCATCATAGGCTAGCTGGGTGATCTTGTAACTTGTACCATGTCGGAGTTTGATTTTCCCCATAGGGTTTCATTGATCGTATACTCTTGAGTGTAGCTCGGGCTGAGAAGGTCGCAGCCATGGGAAAGTTGACAGTTAAGCCTATCTAGTGACAACCCATCATAGGCTAGCTGGGTGATCTTGCAACTTGTATCATGCCGGAGTTTGATTTTCACCATAGGGTTTCATTGATCGCTCACTCGGCAACTTGTATCAAGCAGGATTTCTACTTTCCCCTTAGCGCTTCATTGATCGTGTACTCTTGAGTGTAGCTCGGGCTGAGAATGACGCAGCCATGGGAAAGTTGACAGTTAAGCCTATCTAGTGACAGCCCATCATAGGCTAGCTGGGTGATCTTGCAACTTGTACCATGTCGGAGTTTGATTTTCCCCATAGGGTTTCATTGATCGTGTACTCTTGAGTGTAGCTCGGGCTGAGAATGACGCAGCCATGGGAAAGTTGACAGTTAAGCCTATCTAGTGACAGCCCATCATAGGCTAGCTGGGTGAGCTTGCAACTTGTACCATGTCGGAGTTTGATTTTCCCCATAGGGTTTCATTGATCGTGTACTCTTGAGTGTAGCTCGGGCTGAGAAGGTCGCAGCCATGGGAAAGTTGACAGTTAAGCCTATCTAGTGACAACCCATCATAGGCTAGCTGGGTGATCTTGCAACTTGTATCATGCCGGAGTTTGATTTTCACCATAGGGTTTCATTGATCGCTTACTCGGCAACTTGTATGAAGCAGGATTTCTACTTTCCCCTTAGCGCTTCATTGATCGTGTACTCTTGAGTGTAGATCGGGCTGAGAATGACGCAGCCATGGGAAAGTTGACAGTTAAGCCTATCTAGTGACAACCCATCATAGGCTAGCTGGGTGATCTTGCAACTTGTATCATGCCGGAGTTTGATTTTCACCATAGGGTTTCATTGATCGCTTACTCGGCAACTTGTATGAAGCAGGATTTCTACTTTCCCCTTAGCGCTTCATTGATCGTGTACTCTTGAGTGTAGATCGGGCTGAGAATGACGCAGCCATGGGAAAGTTGACAGTTAAGCCTATCTAGTGACAGCCCATCATAGGCTAGCTGGGTGAGCTTGCAACTTGTACCATGTCGGAGTTTGATTTTCCCCATAGGGTTTCATTGATCGTGTACTCTTGAGTGTAGCTCGGGCTGAGAAGGTCGCAGCCATGGGAAAGTTGACAGTTAAGCCTATCTAGTGACAACCCATCATAGGCTAGCTGGGTGATCTTGCAACTTGTATCATGCCGGAGTTTGATTTTCACCATAGGGTTTCATTGATCGCTTACTCGGCAACTTGTATGAAGCAGGATTTCTACTTTCCCCTTAGCGCTTCATTGATCGTGTACTCTTGAGTGTAGATCGGGCTGAGAATGACGCAGCCATGGGAAAGTTGACAGTTAAGCCTATCTAGTGACAGCCCATCATAGGCTAGCTGGGTGATCTTGCAACTTGTACCATGTCGGAGTTTGATTTTCCCCATAGGGTTTCATTGATTGTGTACTCTTGAGTGTAGCTCGGGCTGAGAAGGTCGCAGCCATGGGAAAGTTGACAGTTAAGCCTATCTAGTGACAACCCATCATAGGCTAGCTGGGTGATCTTGCAACTTGTATCATGCCGGAGTTTGATTTTCACCATAGGGTTTCATTGATCGCTTACTCGGCATTTTGTATGAAGCAGGATTTCTACTTTCCCCTTAGCGCTTCATTGATCGTGTACTCTTGAGTGTAGCTCGGGCTGAGAATGACGCAGCCATGGGAAAGTTGACAGTTAAGCCTATCTAGTGACAGCCCATCATAGGCTAGCTGGGTGATCTTGTAACTTGTACCATGTCGGAGTTTGATTTTCCCCATAGGGTTTCATTGATCGTATACTCTTGAGTGTAGCTCGGGCTGAGAAGGTCGCAGCCATGGGAAAGTTGACAGTTAAGCCTATCTAGTGACAACCCATCATAGGCTAGCTGGGTGATCTTGCAACTTGTATCATGCCGGAGTTTGATTTTCACCATAGGGTTTCATTGATCGCTTACTCGGCAACTTGTATGAAGCAGGATTTCTACTTTCCCCTTAGCGCTTCATTGATCGTGTACTCTTGAGTGTAGATCGGGCTGAGAATGACGCAGCCATGGGAAAGTTGACAGTTAAGCCTATCTAGTGACAGCCCATCATAGGCTAGCTGGGTGATCTTGTAACTTGTACCATGTCGGAGTTTGATTTTCCCCATAGGGTTTCATTGATCGTATACTCTTGAGTGTAGCTCGGGCTGAGAAGGTCGCAGCCATGGGAAAGTTGACAGTTAAGCCTATCTAGTGACAACCCATCATAGGCTAGCTGGGTGATCTTGCAACTTGTATCATGCCGGAGTTTGATTTTCACCATAGGGTTTCATTGATCGCTTACTCGGCAACTTGTATGAAGCAGGATTTCTACTTTCCCCTTAGCGCTTCATTGATCGTGTACTCTTGAGTGTAGATCGGGCTGAGAATGACGCAGCCATGGGAAAGTTGACAGTTAAGCCTATCTAGTGACAGCCCATCATAGGCTAGCTGGGTGATCTTGTAACTTGTACCATGTCGGAGTTTGATTTTCCCCATAGGGTTTCATTGATCGTATACTCTTGAGTGTAGCTCGGGCTGAGAAGGTCGCAGCCATGGGAAAGTTGACAGTTAAGCCTATCTAGTGACAACCCATCATAGGCTAGCTGGGTGATCTTGCAACTTGTATCATGCCGGAGTTTGATTTTCACCATAGGGTTTCATTGATCGCTCACTCGGCAACTTGTATCAAGCAGGATTTCTACTTTCCCCTTAGCGCTTCATTGATCGTGTACTCTTGAGTGTAGCTCGGGCTGAGAATGACGCAGCCATGGGAAAGTTGACAGTTAAGCCTATCTAGTGACAGCCCATCATAGGCTAGCTGGGTGATCTTGCAACTTGTACCATGTCGGAGTTTGATTTTCCCCATAGGGTTTCATTGATCGTGTACTCTTGAGTGTAGCTCGGGCTGAGAATGACGCAGCCATGGGAAAGTTGACAGTTAAGCCTATCTAGTGACAGCCCATCATAGGCTAGCTGGGTGAGCTTGCAACTTGTACCATGTCGGAGTTTGATTTTCCCCATAGGGTTTCATTGATCGTGTACTCTTGAGTGTAGCTCGGGCTGAGAAGGTCGCAGCCATGGGAAAGTTGACAGTTAAGCCTATCTAGTGACAACCCATCATAGGCTAGCTGGGTGATCTTGCAACTTGTATCATGCCGGAGTTTGATTTTCACCATAGGGTTTCATTGATCGCTTACTCGGCAACTTGTATGAAGCAGGATTTCTACTTTCCCCTTAGCGCTTCATTGATCGTGTACTCTTGAGTGTAGATCGGGCTGAGAATGACGCAGCCATGGGAAAGTTGACAGTTAAGCCTATCTAGTGACAACCCATCATAGGCTAGCTGGGTGATCTTGCAACTTGTATCATGCCGGAGTTTGATTTTCACCATAGGGTTTCATTGATCGCTTACTCGGCAACTTGTATGAAGCAGGATTTCTACTTTCCCCTTAGCGCTTCATTGATCGTGTACTCTTGAGTGTAGATCGGGCTGAGAATGACGCAGCCATGGGAAAGTTGACAGTTAAGCCTATCTAGTGACAGCCCATCATAGGCTAGCTGGGTGAGCTTGCAACTTGTACCATGTCGGAGTTTGATTTTCCCCATAGGGTTTCATTGATCGTGTACTCTTGAGTGTAGCTCGGGCTGAGAAGGTCGCAGCCATGGGAAAGTTGACAGTTAAGCCTATCTAGTGACAACCCATCATAGGCTAGCTGGGTGATCTTGCAACTTGTATCATGCCGGAGTTTGATTTTCACCATAGGGTTTCATTGATCGCTTACTCGGCAACTTGTATGAAGCAGGATTTCTACTTTCCCCTTAGCGCTTCATTGATCGTGTACTCTTGAGTGTAGATCGGGCTGAGAATGACGCAGCCATGGGAAAGTTGACAGTTAAGCCTATCTAGTGACAGCCCATCATAGGCTAGCTGGGTGATCTTGCAACTTGTACCATGTCGGAGTTTGATTTTCCCCATAGGGTTTCATTGATTGTGTACTCTTGAGTGTAGCTCGGGCTGAGAAGGTCGCAGCCATGGGAAAGTTGACAGTTAAGCCTATCTAGTGACAACCCATCATAGGCTAGCTGGGTGATCTTGCAACTTGTATCATGCCGGAGTTTGATTTTCACCATAGGGTTTCATTGATCGCTTACTCGGCATTTTGTATGAAGCAGGATTTCTACTTTCCCCTTAGCGCTTCATTGATCGTGTACTCTTGAGTGTAGATCGGGCTGAGAATGACGCAGCCATGGGAAAGTTGACAGTTAAGCCTATCTAGTGACAGCCCATCATAGGCTAGCTGGGTGATCTTGCAACTTGTACCATGTCGGAGTTTGATTTTCCCCATAGGGTTTCATTGATCGTATACTCTTGAGTGTAGCTCGGGCTGAGAAGGTCGCAGCCATGGGAAAGTTGACAGTTAAGCCTATCTAGTGACAACCCATCATAGGCTAGCTGGGTGATCTTGCAACTTGTATCATGCCGGAGTTTGATTTTCACCATAGGGTTTCATTGATCGCTCACTCGGCAACTTGTATCAAGCAGGATTTCTACTTTCCCCTTAGCGCTTCATTGATCGTGTACTCTTGAGTGTAGCTCGGGCTGAGAATGACGCAGCCATGGGAAAGTTGACAGTTAAGCCTATCTAGTGACAGCCCATCATAGGCTAGCTGGGTGATCTTGCAACTTGTACCATGTCGGAGTTTGATTTTCCCCATAGGGTTTCATTGATCGTGTACTCTTGAGTGTAGCTCGGGCTGAGAATGACGCAGCCATGGGAAAGTTGACAGTTAAGCCTATCTAGTGACAGCCCATCATAGGCTAGCTGGGTGAGCTTGCAACTTGTACCATGTCGGGGTTTGATTTTCCCCATAGGGTTTCATTGATCGTGTACTCTTGAGTGTAGCTCGGGCTGAGAAGGTCGCAGCCATGGGAAAGTTGACAGTTAAGCCTATCTAGTGACAACCCATCATAGGCTAGCTGGGTGATCTTGCAACTTGTATCATGCCGGAGTTTGATTTTCACCATAGGGTTTCATTGATCGCTTACTCGGCAACTTGTATGAAGCAGGATTTCTACTTTCCCCTTAGCGCTTCATTGATCGTGTACTCTTGAGTGTAGATCGGGCTGAGAATGACGCAGCCATGGGAAAGTTGACAGTTAAGCCTATCTAGTGACAGCACATCATAGGCTAGCTGGGTGAGCTTGCAACTTGTACCATGTCGGAGTTTGATTTTCCCCATAGGGTTTCATTGATTGTGTACTCTTGAGTGTAGCTCGGGCTGAGAAGGTCGCAGCCATGGGAAAGTTGACAGTTAAGCCTATCTAGTGACAACCCATCATAGGCTAGCTGGGTGATCTTGCAACTTGTATCATGCCGGAGTTTGATTTTCACCATAGGGTTTCATTGATTGCTTACTCGGCTTTTTGTATGAAGCAGGATTTCTACTTTCCCCTTAGCGCTTCATTGATCGTGTACTCTTGAGTGTAGCTCGGGCTGAGAATGACGCAGCCATGGGAAAGTTGACAGTTAAGCCTATCTAGTGACAGCCCATCATAGGCTAGCTGGGTGAGCTTGCAACTTGTACCATGTCGGAGTTTGATTTTCCCCACAGGGTTTCATTGATCGTGTACTCTTGAGTGTAGCTCGGGCTGAGAAGGTCGCAGCCATGGGAAAGTTGACAGTTAAGCCTATCTAGTGACAACCCATCATAGGCTAGCTGGGTGATCTTGCAACTTGTATCATGCCGGAGTTTGATTTTCACCATAGGGTTTCATTGATCGCTCACTCGGCAACTTGTATGAAGCAGGATTTCTACTTTCCCCTTAGCGCTTCATTGATCGTGTACTCTTGAGTGTAGATCGGGCTGAGAATGACGCAGCCATGGGAAAGTTGACAGTTAAGCCTATCTAGTGACAGCCCATCATAGGCTAGCTGGGTGATCTTGTAACTTGTACCATGTCGGAGTTTGATTTTCCCCATAGGGTTTCATTGATCGTGTACTCTTGAGTGTAGCTCGGGCTGAGAAGGTCGCAGCCATGGGAAAGTTGACAGTTAAGCCTATCTAGTGACAACCCATCATAGGCTAGCTGGGTGATCTTGCAACTTGTATCATGCCGGAGTTTGATTTTCACCATAGGGTTTCATTGATCGCTTACTCGGCAACTTGTATGAAGCAGGATTTCTACTTTCCCCTTAGCGCTTCATTGATCGTGTACTCTTGAGTGTAGATCGGGCTGAGAATGACGCAGCCATGGGAAAGTTGACAGTTAAGCCTATCTAGTGACAGCCCATCATAGGCTAGCTGGGTGATCTTGTAACTTGTACCATGTCGGAGTTTGATTTTCCCCATAGGGTTTCATTGATCGTATACTCTTGAGTGTAGCTCGGGCTGAGAAGGTCGCAGCCATGGGAAAGTTGACAGTTAAGCCTATCTAGTGACAACCCATCATAGGCTAGCTGGGTGATCTTGCAACTTGTATCATGCCGGAGTTTGATTTTCACCATAGGGTTTCATTGATCGCTTACTCGGCAACTTGTATGAAGCAGGATTTCTACTTTCCCCTTAGCGCTTCATTGATCGTGTACTCTTGAGTGTAGATCGGGCTGAGAATGACGCAGCCATGGGAAAGTTGACAGTTAAGCCTATCTAGTGACAGCCCATCATAGGCTAGCTGGGTGATCTTGTAACTTGTACCATGTCAGAGTTTGATTTTCCCCATAGGGTTTCATTGATCGTATACTCTTGAGTGTAGCTCGGGCTGAGAAGGTCGCAGCCATGGGAAAGTTGACAGTTAAGCCTATCTAGTGACAACCCATCATAGGCTAGCTGGGTGATCTTGCAACTTGTATCATGCCGGAGTTTGATTTTCACCATAGGGTTTCATTGATCGCTTACTCGGCAACTTGTATGAAGCAGGATTTCTACTTTCCCCTTAGCGCTTCATTGATCGTGTACTCTTGAGTGTAGATCGGGCTGAGAATGACGCAGCCATGGGAAAGTTGACAGTTAAGTCTATCTAGTGACAGCACATCATAGGCTAGCTGGGTGAGCTTGCAACTTGTACCATGTCGGAGTTTGATTTTCCCCATGGGGTTTCATTGATTGTGTACTCTTGAGTGTAGCTCGGGCTGAGAAGGTCGCAGCCATGGGAAAGTTGACAGTTAAGCCTATCTAGTGACAACCCATCATAGGCTAGCTGGGTGATCTTGCAACTTGTATCATGCCGGAGTTTGATTTTCACCATAGGGTTTCATTGATTGCTTACTCGGCATTTTGTATGAAGCAGGATTTCTACTTTCCCCTTAGCGCTTCATTGATCGTATACTCTTGAGTGTAGCTCGGGCTGAGAATGACGCAGCCATGGGAAAGTTGACAGTTAAGCCTATCTAGTGACAGCCCATCATAGGCTAGCTGGGTGAGCTTGCAACTTGTACCATGTCGGAGTTTGATTTTCCCCATAGGGTTTCATTGATCGTGTACTCTTGAGTGTAGCTCGGGCTGAGAAGGTCGCAGCCATGGGAAAGTTGACAGTTAAGCCTATCTAGTGACAACCCATCATAGGCTAGCTGGGTGATCTTGCAACTTGTATCATGCCGGAGTTTGATTTTCACCATAGGGTTTCATTGATCGCTCACTCGGCAACTTGTATGAAGCAGGATTTCTACTTTCCCCTTAGCGCTTCATTGATCGTGTACTCTTGAGTGTAGATCGGGCTGAGAATGACGCAGCCATGGGAAAGTTGACAGTTAAGCCTATCTAGTGACAGCCCATCATAGGCTAGCTGGGTGATCTTGTAACTTGTACCATGTCGGAGTTTGATTTTCCCCATAGGGTTTCATTGATCGTGTACTCTTGAGTGTAGCTCGGGCTGAGAAGGTCGCAGCCATGGGAAAGTTGACAGTTAAGCCTATCTAGTGACAACCCATCATAGGCTAGCTGGGTGATCTTGCAACTTGTATCATGCCGGAGTTTGATTTTCACCATAGGGTTTCATTGATCGCTTACTCGGCAACTTGTATGAAGCAGGATTTCTACTTTCCCCTTAGCGCTTCATTGATCGTGTACTCTTGAGTGTAGATCGGGCTGAGAATGACGCAGCCATGGGAAAGTTGACAGTTAAGCCTATCTAGTGACAGCCCATCATAGGCTAGCTGGGTGATCTTGTAACTTGTACCATGTCGGAGTTTGATTTTCCCCATAGGGTTTCATTGATCGTATACTCTTGAGTGTAGCTCGGGCTGAGAAGGTCGCAGCCATGGGAAAGTTGACAGTTAAGCCTATCTAGTGACAACCCATCATAGGCTAGCTGGGTGATCTTGCAACTTGTATCATGCCGGAGTTTGATTTTCACCATAGGGTTTCATTGATCGCTTACTCGGCAACTTGTATGAAGCAGGATTTCTACTTTCCCCTTAGCGCTTCATTGATCGTGTACTCTTGAGTGTAGATCGGGCTGAGAATGACGCAGCCATGGGAAAGTTGACAGTTAAGCCTATCTAGTGACAGCCCATCATAGGCTAGCTGGGTGATCTTGTAACTTGTACCATGTCGGAGTTTGATTTTCCCCATAGGGTTTCATTGATCGTATACTCTTGAGTGTAGCTCGGGCTGAGAAGGTCGCAGCCATGGGAAAGTTGACAGTTAAGCCTATCTAGTGACAACCCATCATAGGCTAGCTGGGTGATCTTGCAACTTGTATCATGCCGGAGTTTGATTTTCACCATAGGGTTTCATTGATCGCTTACTCGGCAACTTGTATGAAGCAGGATTTCTACTTTCCCCTTAGCGCTTCATTGATCGTGTACTCTTGAGTGTAGATCGGGCTGAGAATGACGCAGCCATGGGAAAGTTGACAGTTAAGCCTATCTAGTGACAGCCCATCATAGGCTAGCTGGGTGATCTTGCAACTTGTACCATGTCGGAGTTTGATTTTCCCCATAGGGTTTCATTGATCGTGTACTCTTGAGTGTAGCTCGGGCTGAGAATGACGCAGCCATGGGAAAGTTGACAGTTAAGCCTATCTAGTGACAGCCCATCATAGGCTAGCTGGGTGAGCTTGCAACTTGTACCATGTCGGAGTTTGATTTTCCCCATAGGGTTTCATTGATCGTGTACTCTTGAGTGTAGCTCGGGCTGAGAAGGTCGCAGCCATGGGAAAGTTGACAGTTAAGCCTATCTAGTGACAACCCATCATAGGCTAACTGGGTGATCTTGCAACTTGTATCATGCCGGAGTTTGATTTTCACCATAGGGTTTCATTGATCGCTTACTCGGCAACTTGTATGAAGCAGGATTTCTACTTTCCCCTTAGCGCTTCATTGATCGTGTACTCTTGAGTGTAGCTCGGGCTGAGAATGACGCAGCCATGGGAAAGTTGACAGTTAAGCCTATCTAGTGACAGCACATCATAGGCTAGCTGGGTGAGCTTGCAACTTGTACCATGTCGGAGTTTGATTTTCCCCATAGGGTTTCATTGATTGTGTACTCTTGAGTGTAGCTCGGGCTGAGAAGGTCGCAGCCATGGGAAAGTTGACAGTTAAGCCTATCTAGTGACAACCCATCATAGGCTAGCTGGGTGATCTTGCAACTTGTATCATGCCGGAGTTTGATTTTCACCATAGGGTTTCATTGATTGCTTACTCGGCATTTTGTATGAAGCAGGATTTCTATTTTCCCCTTAGCGCTTCATTGATCGTGTACTCTTGAGTGTAGCTCGGGCTGAGAATGACGCAGCCATGGGAAAGTTGACAGTTAAGCCTATCTAGTGACAGCCCATCATAGGCTAGCTGGGTGATCTTGCAACTTGTACCATGTCGGAGTTTGATTTTCCCATAGGGTTTCATTGATTGTGTACTCTTGAGTGTAGCTCGGGCTGAGAAGTCGCAGCCATGGGAAAGTTGACAGTTAAGCCTATCTAGTGACAACCCATCATAGGCTAGCTGGGTGATCTTGCAACTTGTATCATGCCGGAGTTTGATTTTCACCATAGGGTTTCATTGATTGCTTACTCGGCATTTTGTATGAAGCAGGATTTCTATTTTCCCCTTAGCGCTTCATTGATCGTGTACTCTTGAGTGTAGCTCGGGCTGAGAATGACGCAGCCATGGGAAAGTTGACAGTTAAGCCTATCTAGTGACAGCACATCATAGGCTAGCTGGGTGAGCTTGCAACTTGTACCATGTCGGAGTTTGATTTTCCCCATAGGGTTTCATTGATCGTGTACTCTTGAGTGTAGCTCGGGCTGAGAAGGTCGCAGCCATGGGAAAGTTGACAGTTAAGCCTATCTAGTGACAACCCATCATAGGCTAGCTGGGTGATCTTGCAACTTGTATCATGCCGGAGTTTGATTTTCACCATAGGGTTTCATTGATCGCTCACTCGGCAACTTGTGTGAAGCAGGATTTCTACTTTCCCCTTAGCGCTTCATTGATCGTGTACTCTTGAGTGTAGATCGGGCTGAGAATGACGCAGCCATGGGAAAGTTGACAGTTAAGCCTATCTAGTGACAGCCCATCATAGGCTAGCTGGGTGATCTTGTAACTTGTACCATGTCGGAGTTTGATTTTCCCCATAGGGTTTCATTGATCGTGTACTCTTGAGTGAAGCTCGGGCTGAGAAGGTCGCAGCCATGGGAAAGTTGACAGTTAAGCCTATCTAGTGACAACCCATCATAGGCTAGCTGGGTGATCTTGCAACTTGTATCATGCCGGAGTTTGATTTTCACCATAGGGTTTCATTGATCGCTTACTCGGCAACTTGTATGAAGCAGGATTTCTACTTTCCCCTTAGCGCTTCATTGATCGTGTACTCTTGAGTGTAGATCGGGCTGAGAATGACGCAGCCATGGGAAAGTTGACAGTTAAGCCTATCTAGTGACAGCCCATCATAGGCTAGCTGGGTGATCTTGTAACTTGTACCATGTCGGAGTTTGATTTTCCCCATAGGGTTTCATTGATCGTATACTCTTGAGTGTAGCTCGGGCTGAGAAGGTCGCAGCCATGGGAAAGTTGACAGTTAAGCCTATCTAGTGACAACCCATCATAGGCTAGCTGGGTGATCTTGCAACTTGTATCATGCCGGAGTTTGATTTTCACCATAGGGTTTCATTGATCGCTTACTCTCGGCAACTTGTATGAAGCAGGATTTCTACTTTCCCCTTAGCGCTTCATTGATCGTGTACTCTTGAGTGTAGATCGGGCTAAGAATGACTCAGCCATGGGAAAGTTGACAGTTAAGCCTATCTAGTGACAGCACATCATAGGCTAGCTGGGTGAGCTTGCAACTTGTACCATGTCGGAGTTTGATTTTCCCCATAGGGTTTCATTGATTGTGTACTCTTGAGTGTAGCTCGGGCTGAGAAGGTCGCAGCCATGGGAAAGTTGACAGTTAAGCCCTATCTAGTGACAACCCATCATAGGCTAGCTGGGTGATCTTGCAACTTGTATCATGCCGGAGTTTGATTTTCACCATAGGGTTTCATGATTGCTTACTCGGCATTTTGTATGAAGCAGGATTTCTACTTTCCCCTTAGCGCTTCATTGATCGTATACTCTTGAGTGTAGCTCGGGCTGAGAATGACGCAGCCATGGGAAAGTTGACAGTTAAGCCTATCTAGTGACAGCCCATCATAGGCTAGCTGGGTGAGCTTGCAACTTGTACCATGTCGGAGTTTGATTTTCCCCATAGGGTTTCATTGATCGTGTACTCTTGAGTGTAGCTCGGGCTGAGAAGGTCGCAGCCATGGGAAAGTTGACAGTTAAGCCTATCTAGTGACAACCCATCATAGGCTAGCTGGGTGATCTTGCAACTTGTATCATGCCGGAGTTTGATTTTCACCATAGGGTTTCATTGATCGCTCACTCGGCAACTTGTATGAAGCAGGATTTCTACTTTCCCCTTAGCGCTTCATTGATCGTGTACTCTTGAGTGTAGATCGGGCTGAGAATGACGCAGCCATGGGAAAGTTGACAGTTAAGCCTATCTAGTGACAGCCCATCATAGGCTAGCTGGGTGATCTTGTAACTTGTACCATGTCGGAGTTTGATTTTCCCCATAGGGTTTCATTGATCGTGTACTCTTGAGTGTAGCTCGGGCTGAGAAGGTCGCAGCCATGGGAAAGTTGACAGTTAAGCCTATCTAGTGACAACCCATCATAGGCTAGCTGGGTGATCTTGCAACTTGTATCATGCCGGAGTTTGATTTTCACCATAGGGTTTCATTGATCGCTTACTCGGCAACTTGTATGAAGCAGGATTTCTACTTTCCCCTTAGCGCTTCATTGATCGTGTACTCTTGAGTGTAGATCGGGCTGAGAATGACGCAGCCATGGGAAAGTTGACAGTTAAGCCTATCTAGTGACAGCCCATCATAGGCTAGCTGGGTGATCTTGTAACTTGTACCATGTCGGAGTTTGATTTTCCCCATAGGGTTTCATTGATCGTATACTCTTGAGTGTAGCTCGGGCTGAGAAGGTCGCAGCCATGGGAAAGTTGACAGTTAAGCCTATCTAGTGACAACCCATCATAGGCTAGCTGGGTGATCTTGCAACTTGTATCATGCCGGAGTTTGATTTTCACCATAGGGTTTCATTGATCGCTCACTCGGCAACTTGTATGAAGCAGGATTTCTACTTTCCCCTTAGCGCTTCATTGATCGTGTACTCTTGAGTGTAGATCGGGCTGAGAATGACGCAGCCATGGGAAAGTTGACAGTTAAGCCTATCTAGTGACAGCCCATCATAGGCTAGCTGGGTGATCTTGTAACTTGTACCATGTCGGAGTTTGATTTTCCCCATAGGGTTTCATTGATCGTGTACTCTTGAGTGTAGCTCGGGCTGAGAAGGTCGCAGCCATGGGAAAGTTGACAGTTAAGCCTATCTAGTGACAACCCATCATAGGCTAGCTGGGTGATCTTGCAACTTGTATCATGCCGGAGTTTGATTTTCACCATAGGGTTTCATTAATCGCTTACTCGGCAACTTGTATGAAGCAGGATTTCTACTTTCCCCTTAGCGCTTCATTGATCGTGTACTCTTGAGTGTAGATCGGGCTGAGAATGACGCAGCCATGGGAAAGTTGACAGTTAAGCCTATCTAGTGACAGCCCATCATAGGCTAGCTGGGTGATCTTGTAACTTGTACCATGTCGGAGTTTGATTTTCCCCATAGGGTTTCATTGATCGTATACTCTTGAGTGTAGCTCGGGCTGAGAAGGTCGCAGCCATGGGAAAGTTGACAGTTAAGCCTATCTAGTGACAACCCATCATAGGCTAGCTGGGTGATCTTGCAACTTGTATCATGCCGGAGTTTGATTTTCACCATAGGGTTTCATTGATCGCTTACTCGGCAACTTGTATGAAGCAGGATTTCTACTTTCCCCTTAGCGCTTCATTGATCGTGTACTCTTGAGTGTAGATCGGGCTGAGAATGACGCAGCCATGGGAAAGTTGACAGTTAAGCCTATCTAGTGACAGCCCATCATAGGCTAGCTGGGTGATCTTGTAACTTGTACCATGTCGGAGTTTGATTTTCCCCATAGGGTTTCATTGATCGTATACTCTTGAGTGTAGCTCGGGCTGAGAAGGTCGCAGCCATGGGAAAGTTGACAGTTAAGCCTATCTAGTGACAACCCATCATAGGCTAGCTGGGTGATCTTGCAACTTGTATCATGCCGGAGTTTGATTTTCACCATAGGGTTTCATTGATCGCTTACTCGGCAACTTGTATGAAGCAGGATTTCTACTTTCCCCTTAGCGCTTCATTGATCGTGTACTCTTGAGTGTAGATCGGGCTGAGAATGACGCAGCCATGGGAAAGTTGACAGTTAAGCCTATCTAGTGACAGCCCATCATAGGCTAGCTGGGTGATCTTGTAACTTGTACCATGTCGGAGTTTGATTTTCCCCATAGGGTTTCATTGATCGTATACTCTTGAGTGTAGCTCGGGCTGAGAAGGTCGCAGCCATGGGAAAGTTGACAGTTAAGCCTATCTAGTGACAACCTATCATAGGCTAGCTGGGTGATCTTGCAACTTGTATCATGCCGGAGTTTGATTTTCACCATAGGGTTTCATTGATCGCTTACTCGGCAACTTGTATGAAGCAGGATTTCTACTTTCCCCTTAGCGCTTCATTGATCGTGTACTCTTGAGTGTAGATCGGGCTGAGAATGACGCAGCCATGGGAAAGTTGACAGTTAAGCCTATCTAGTGACAGCCCATCATAGGCTAGCTGGGTGATCTTGCAACTTGTACCATGTCGGAGTTTGATTTTCCCCATAGGGTTTCATTGATCGTGTACTCTTGAGTGTAGCTCGGGCTGAGAATGACGCAGCCATGGGAAAGTTGACAGTTAAGCCTATCTAGTGACAGCCCATCATAGGCTAGCTGGGTGAGCTTGCAACTTGTACCATGTCGGAGTTTGATTTTCCCCATAGGGTTTCATTGATCGTGTACTCTTGAGTGTAGCTCGGGCTGAGAAGGTCGCAGCCATGGGAAAGTTGACAGTTAAGCCTATCTAGTGACAACCCATCATAGGCTAGCTGGGTGATCTTGCAACTTGTATCATGCCGGAGTTTGATTTTCACCATAGGGTTTCATTGATCGCTTACTCGGCAACTTGTATGAAGCAGGATTTCTACTTTCCCCTTAGCGCTTCATTGATCGTGTACTCTTGAGTGTAGCTCGGGCTGAGAATGACGCAGCCATGGGAAAGTTGACAGTTAAGCCTATCTAGTGACAGCACATCATAGGCTAGCTGGGTGAGCTTGCAACTTGTACCATGTCGGAGTTTGATTTTCCCCATAGGGTTTCATTGATTGTGTACTCTTGAGTGTAGCTCGGGCTGAGAAGGTCGCAGCCATGGGAAAGTTGACAGTTAAGCCTATCTAGTGACAACCCATCATAGGCTAGCTGGGTGATCTTGCAACTTGTATCATGCCGGAGTTTGATTTTCACCATAGGGTTTCATTGATTGCTTACTCGGCATTTTGTATGAAGCAGGATTTCTACTTTCCCCTTAGCGCTTCATTGATCGTGTACTCTTGAGTGTAGCTCGGGCTGAGAATGACGCAGCCATGGGAAAGTTGACAGTTAAGCCTATCTAGTGACAGCCCATCATAGGCTAGCTGGGTGAGCTTGCAACTTGTACCATGTCGGAGTTTGATTTTCCCCATAGGGTTTCATTGATCGTGTACTCTTGAGTGTAGCTCGGGCTGAGAAGGTCGCAGCCATGGGAAAGTTGACAGTTAAGCCTATCTAGTGACAACCCATCATAGGCTAGCTGGGTGATCTTGCAACTTGTATCATGCCGGAGTTTGATTTTCACCATAGGGTTTCATTGATCGCTCACTCGGCAACTTGTGTGAAGCAGGATTTCTACTTTCCCCCTTAGCGCTTAATTGATCGTGTACTCTTGAGTGTAGATCGGGCTGAGAATGACGCAGCCATGGGAAAGTTGACAGTTAAGCCTATCTAGTGACAGCCCATCATAGGCTAGCTGGGTGATCTTGTAACTTGTACCATGTCGGAGTTTGATTTTCCCCATAGGGTTTCATTGATCGTGTACTCTTGAGTGAAGCTCGGGCTGAGAAGGTCGCAGCCATGGGAAAGTTGACAGTTAAGCCTATCTAGTGACAACCCATCATAGGCTAGCTGGGTGATCTTGCAACTTGTATCATGCCGGAGTTTGATTTTCACCATAGGGTTTCATTGATCGCTTACTCGGCAACTTGTATGAAGCAGGATTTCTACTTTCCCCTTAGCGCTTCATTGATCGTGTACTCTTGAGTGTAGATCGGGCTGAGAATGACGCAGCCATGGGAAAGTTGACAGTTAAGCCTATCTAGTGACAGCCCATCATAGGCTAGCTGGGTGATCTTGTAACTTGTACCATGTCGGAGTTTGATTTTCCCCATAGGGTTTCATTGATCGTATACTCTTGAGTGTAGCTCGGGCTGAGAAGGTCGCAGCCATGGGAAAGTTGACAGTTAAGCCTATCTAGTGACAACCCATCATAGGCTAGCTGGGTGATCTTGCAACTTGTATCATGCCGGAGTTTGATTTTCACCATAGGGTTTCATTGATCGCTTACTCGGCAACGTGTATGAAGCAGGATTTCTACTTTCCCCTTAGCGCTTCATTGATCGTGTACTCTTGAGTGTAGATCGGGCTGAGAATGACGCAGCCATGGGAAAGTTGACAGTTAAGCCTATCTAGTGACAGCACATCATAGGCTAGCTGGGTGAGCTTGCAACTTGTACCATGTCGGAGTTTGATTTTCCCCATAGGGTTTCATTGATTGTGTACTCTTGAGTGTAGCTCGGGCTGAGAAGGTCGCAGCCATGGGAAAGTTGACAGTTAAGCCTATCTAGTGACAACCCATCATAGGCTAGCTGGGTGATCTTGCAACTTGTATCATGCCGGAGTTTGATTTTCACCATAGGGTTTCATTGATTGCTTACTCGGCATTTTGTATGAAGCAGGATTTCTACTTTCCCCTTAGCGCTTCATTGATCGTATACTCTTGAGTGTAGCTCGGGCTGAGAATGACGCAGCCATGGGAAAGTTGACAGTTAAGCCTATCTAGTGACAGCCCATCATAGGCTAGCTGGGTGAGCTTGCAACTTGTACCATGTCGGAGTTTGATTTTCCCCATAGGGTTTCATTGATCGTGTACTCTTGAGTGTAGCTCGGGCTGAGAAGGTCGCAGCCATGGGAAAGTTGACAGTTAAGCCTATCTAGTGACAACCCATCATAGGCTAGCTGGGTGATCTTGCAACTTGTATCATGCCGGAGTTTGATTTTCACCATAGGGTTTCATTGATCGCTCACTCGGCAACTTGTATGAAGCAGGATTTCTACTTTCCCCTTAGCGCTTCATTGATCGTGTACTCTTGAGTGTAGATCGGGCTGAGAATGACGCAGCCATGGGAAAGTTGACAGTTAAGCCTATCTAGTGACAGCCCATCATAGGCTAGCTGGGTGATCTTGTAACTTGTACCATGTCGGAGTTTGATTTTCCCCATAGGGTTTCATTGATCGTGTACTCTTGAGTGTAGCTCGGGCTGAGAAGGTCGCAGCCATGGGAAAGTTGACAGTTAAGCCTATCTAGTGACAACCCATCATAGGCTAGCTGGGTGATCTTGCAACTTGTATCATGCCGGAGTTTGATTTTCACCATAGGGTTTCATTGATCGCTTACTCGGCAACTTGTATGAAGCAGGATTTCTACTTTCCCCTTAGCGCTTCATTGATCGTGTACTCTTGAGTGTAGATCGGGCTGAGAATGACGCAGCCATGGGAAAGTTGACAGTTAAGCCTATCTAGTGACAGCCCATCATAGGCTAGCTGGGTGATCTTGTAACTTGTACCATGTCGGAGTTTGATTTTCCCCATAGGGTTTCATTGATCGTATACTCTTGAGTGTAGCTCGGGCTGAGAAGGTCGCAGCCATGGGAAAGTTGACAGTTAAGCCTATCTAGTGACAACCCATCATAGGCTAGCTGGGTGATCTTGCAACTTGTATCATGCCGGAGTTTGATTTTCACCATAGGGTTTCATTGATCGCTCACTCGGCAACTTGTATGAAGCAGGATTTCTACTTTCCCCTTAGCGCTTCATTGATCGTGTACTCTTGAGTGTAGATCGGGCTGAGAATGACGCAGCCATGGGAAAGTTGACAGTTAAGCCTATCTAGTGACAGCCCATCATAGGCTAGCTGGGTGATCTTGTGACTTGTACCATGTCGGAGTTTGATTTTCCCCATAGGGTTTCATTGATCGTGTACTCTTGAGTGTAGCTCGGGCTGAGAAGGTCGCAGCCATGGGAAAGTTGACAGTTAAGCCTATCTAGTGACAACCCATCATAGGCTAGCTGGGTGATCTTGCAACTTGTATCATGCCGGAGTTTGATTTTCACCATAGGGTTTCATTGATCGCTTACTCGGCAACTTGTATGAAGCAGGATTTCTACTTTCCCCTTAGCGCTTCATTGATCGTGTACTCTTGAGTGTAGATCGGGCTGAGAATGACGCAGCCATGGGAAAGTTGACAGTTAAGCCTATCTAGTGACAGCCCATCATAGGCTAGCTGGGTGATCTTGTAACTTGTACCATGTCGGAGTTTGATTTTCCCCATAGGGTTTCATTGATCGTATACTCTTGAGTGTAGCTCGGGCTGAGAAGGTCGCAGCCATGGGAAAGTTGACAGTTAACTCTATCTAGTGACAACCCATCATAGGCTAGCTGGGTGATCTTGCAACTTGTATCATGCCGGAGTTTGATTTTCACCATAGGGTTTCATTGATCGCTTACTCGGCAACTTGTATGAAGCAGGATTTCTACTTTCCCCTTAGCGCTTCATTGATCGTGTACTCTTGAGTGTAGATCGGGCTGAGAATGACGCAGCCATGGGAAAGTTGACAGTTAAGCCTATCTAGTGACAGCCCATCATAGGCTAGCTGGGTGATCTTGTAACTTGTACCATGTCGGAGTTTGATTTTCCCCATAGGGTTTCATTGATCGTATACTCTTGAGTGTAGCTCGGGCTGAGAAGGTCGCAGCCATGGGAAAGTTGACAGTTAAGCCTATCTAGTGACAACCCATCATAGGCTAGCTGGGTGATCTTGCAACTTGTATCATGCCGGAGTTTGATTTTCACCATAGGGTTTCATTGATCGCTTACTCGGCAACTTGTATGAAGCAGGATTTCTACTTTCCCCTTAGCGCTTCATTGATCGTGTACTCTTGAGTGTAGATCGGGCTGAGAATGACGCAGCCATGGGAAAGTTGACAGTTAAGCCTATCTAGTGACAGCCCATCATAGGCTAGCTGGGTGATCTTGTAACTTGTACCATGTCGGAGTTTGATTTTCCCCATAGGGTTTCATTGATCGTATACTCTTGAGTGTAGCTCGGGCTGAGAAGGTCGCAGCCATGGGAAAGTTGACAGTTAAGCCTATCTAGTGACAACCCATCATAGGCTAGCTGGGTGATCTTGCAACTTGTATCATGCCGGAGTTTGATTTTCACCATAGGGTTTCATTGATCGCTTACTCGGCAACTTGTATGAAGCAGGATTTCTACTTTCCCCTTAGCGCTTCATTGATCGTGTACTCTTGAGTGTAGATCGGGCTGAGAATGACGCAGCCATGGGAAAGTTGACAGTTAAGCCTATCTAGTGACAGCCCATCATAGGCTAGCTGGGTGATCTTGCAACTTGTACCATGTCGGAGTTTGATTTTCCCCATAGGGTTTCATTGATCGTGTACTCTTGAGTGTAGCTCGGGCTGAGAATGACGCAGCCATGGGAAAGTTGACAGTTAAGCCTATCTAGTGACAGCCCATCATAGGCTAGCTGGGTGAGCTTGCAACTTGTACCATGTCGGAGTTTGATTTTCCCCATAGGGTTTCATTGATCGTGTACTCTTGAGTGTAGCTCGGGCTGAGAAGGTCGCAGCCATGGGAAAGTTGACAGTTAAGCCTATCTAGTGACAACCCATCATAGGCTAGCTGGGTGATCTTGCAACTTGTATCATGCCGGAGTTTGATTTTCACCATAGGGTTTCATTGATCACTTACTCGGCAACTTGTATGAAGCAGGATTTCTACTTTCCCCTTAGCGCTTCATTGATCGTGTACTCTTGAGTGTAGCTCGGGCTGAGAATGACGCAGCCATGGGAAAGTTGACAGTTAAGCCTATCTAGTGACAGCACATCATAGGCTAGCTGGGTGAGCTTGCAACTTGTACCATGTCGGAGTTTGATTTTCCCCATAGGGTTTCATTGATTGTGTACTCTTGAGTGTAGCTCGGGCTGAGAAGGTCGCAGCCATGGGAAAGTTGACAGTTAAGCCTATCTAGTGACAACCCATCATAGGCTAGCTGGGTGATCTTGCAACTTGTATCATGCCGGAGTTTGATTTTCACCATAGGGTTTCATTGATTGCTTACTCGGCATTTTGTATGAAGCAGGATTTCTACTTTCCCCTTAGCGCTTCATTGATCGTGTACTCTTGAGTGTAGCTCGGGCTGAGAATGACGCAGCCATGGGAAAGTTGACAGTTAAGCCTATCTAGTGACAGCCCATCATAGGCTAGCTGGGTGAGCTTGCAACTTGTACCATGTCGGAGTTTGATTTTCCCCATAGGGTTTCATTGATCGTGTACTCTTGAGTGTAGCTCGGGCTGAGAAGGTCGCAGCCATGGGAAAGTTGACAGTTAAGCCTATCTAGTGACAACCCATCATAGGCTAGCTGGGTGATCTTGCAACTTGTATCATGCCGGAGTTTGATTTTCACCATAGGGTTTCATTGATCGCTCACTCGGCAACTTGTGTAAAGCAGGATTTCTACTTTCCCCTTAGCGCTTCATTGATCGTGTACTCTTGAGTGTAGATCGGGCTGAGAATGACGCAGCCATGGGAAAGTTGACAGTTAAGCCTATCTAGTGACAGCCCATCATAGGCTAGCTGGGTGATCTTGTAACTTGTACCATGTCGGAGTTTGATTTTCCCCATAGGGTTTCATTGATCGTATACTCTTGAGTGTAGCTCGGGCTGAGAAGGTCGCAGCCATGGGAAAGTTGACAGTTAAGCCTATCTAGTGACAACCCATCATAGGCTAGCTGGGTGATCTTGCAACTTGTATCATGCCGGAGTTTGATTTTCACCATAGGGTTTCATTGATCGCTTACTCGGCAACTTGTATGAAGCAGGATTTCTACTTTCCCCTTAGCGCTTCATTGATCGTGTACTCTTGAGTGTAGATCGGGCTGAGAATGACGCAGCCATGGGAAAGTTGACAGTTAAGCCTATCTAGTGACAGCCCATCATAGGCTAGCTGGGTGATCTTGCAACTTGTACCATGTCGGAGTTTGATTTTCCCCATAGGGTTTCATTGATCGTGTACTCTTGAGTGTAGCTCGGGCTGAGAATGACGCAGCCATGGGAAAGTTGACAGTTAAGCCTATCTAGTGACAGCCCATCATAGGCTAGCTGGGTGAGCTTGCAACTTGTACCATGTCGGAGTTTGATTTTCCCCATAGGGTTTCATTGATCGTGTACTCTTGAGTGTAGCTCGGGCTGAGAAGGTCGCAGCCATGGGAAAGTTGACAGTTAAGCCTATCTAGTGACAACCCATCATAGGCTAGCTGGGTGATCTTGCAACTTGTATCATGCCGGAGTTTGATTTTCACCATAGGGTTTCATTGATCGCTTACTCGGCAACTTGTATGAAGCAGGATTTCTACTTTCCCCTTAGCGCTTCATTGATCGTGTACTCTTGAGTGTAGCTCGGGCTGAGAATGACGCAGCCATGGGAAAGTTGACAGTTAAGCCTATCTAGTGACAGCACATCATAGGCTAGCTGGGTGAGCTTGCAACTTGTACCATGTCGGAGTTTGATTTTCCCCATAGGGTTTCATTGATTGTGTACTCTTGAGTGTAGCTCGGGCTGAGAAGGTCGCAGCCATGGGAAAGTTGACAGTTAAGCCTATCTAGTGACAACCCATCATAGGCTAGCTGGGTGATCTTGCAACTTGTATCATGCCGGAGTTTGATTTTCACCATAGGGTTTCATTGATTGCTTACTCGGCATTTTGTATGAAGCAGGATTTCTACTTTCCCCTTAGCGCTTCATTGATCGTGTACTCTTGAGTGTAGCTCGGGCTGAGAATGACGCAGCCATGGGAAAGTTGACAGTTAAGCCTATCTAGTGACAGCCCATCATAGGCTAGCTGGGTGAGCTTGCAACTTGTACCATGTCGGAGTTTGATTTTCCCCATAGGGTTTCATTGATCGTGTACTCTTGAGTGTAGCTCGGGCTGAGAAGGTCGCAGCCATGGGAAAGTTGACAGTTAAGCCTATCTAGTGACAACCCATCATAGGCTAGCTGGGTGATCTTGCAACTTGTATCATGCCGGAGTTTGATTTTCACCATAGGGTTTCATTGATCGCTCACTCGGCAACTTGTGTAAAGCAGGATTTCTACTTTCCCCTTAGCGCTTCATTGATCGTGTACTCTTGAGTGTAGATCGGGCTGAGAATGACGCAGCCATGGGAAAGTTGACAGTTAAGCCTATCTAGTGACAGCCCATCATAGGCTAGCTGGGTGATCTTGTAACTTGTACCATGTCGGAGTTTGATTTTCCCCATAGGGTTTCATTGATCGTGTACTCTTGAGTGAAGCTCGGGCTGAGAAGGTCGCAGCCATGGGAAAGTTGACAGTTAAGCCTATCTAGTGACAACCCATCATAGGCTAGCTGGGTGATCTTGCAACTTGTATCATGCCGGAGTTTGATTTTCACCATAGGGTTTCATTGATCGCTTACTCGGCAACTTGTATGAAGCAGGATTTCTACTTTCCCCTTAGCGCTTCATTGATCGTGTACTCTTGAGTGTAGATCGGGCTGAGAATGACGCAGCCATGGGAAAGTTGACAGTTAAGCCTATCTAGTGACAGCCCATCATAGGCTAGCTGGGTGATCTTGTAACTTGTACCATGTCGGAGTTTGATTTTCCCCATAGGGTTTCATTGATCGTATACTCTTGAGTGTAGCTCGGGCTGAGAAGGTCGCAGCCATGGGAAAGTTGACAGTTAAGCCTATCTAGTGACAACCCATCATAGGCTAGCTGGGTGATCTTGCAACTTGTATCATGCCGGAGTTTGATTTTCACCATAGGGTTTCATTGATTGCTTACTCGGCATTTTGTATGAAGCAGGATTTCTACTTTCCCCTTAGCGCTTCATTGATCGTATACTCTTGAGTGTAGCTCGGGCTGAGAATGACGCAGCCATGGGAAAGTTGACAGTTAAGCCTATCTAGTGACAGCCCATCATAGGCTAGCTGGGTGAGCTTGCAACTTGTACCATGTCGGAGTTTGATTTTCCCCATAGGGTTTCATTGATCGTGTACTCTTGAGTGTAGCTCGGGCTGAGAAGGTCGCAGCCATGGGAAAGTTGACAGTTAAGCCTATCTAGTGACAACCCATCATAGGCTAGCTGGGTGATCTTGCAACTTGTATCATGCCGGAGTTTGATTTTCACCATAGGGTTTCATTGATCGCTCACTCGGCAACTTGTATGAAGCAGGATTTCTACTTTCCCCTTAGCGCTTCATTGATCGTGTACTCTTGAGTGTAGATCGGGCTGAGAATGACGCAGCCATGGGAAAGTTGACAGTTAAGCCTATCTAGTGACAGCCCATCATAGGCTAGCTGGGTGATCTTGTAACTTGTACCATGTCGGAGTTTGATTTTCCCCATAGGGTTTCATTGATCGTGTACTCTTGAGTGTAGCTCGGGCTGAGAAGGTCGCAGCCATGGGAAAGTTGACAGTTAAGCCTATCTAGTGACAACCCATCATAGGCTAGCTGGGTGATCTTGCAACTTGTATCATGCCGGAGTTTGATTTTCACCATAGGGTTTCATTGATCGCTTACTCGGCAACTTGTATGAAGCAGGATTTCTACTTTCCCTTTAGCGCTTCATTGATCGTGTACTCTTGAGTGTAGATCGGGCTGAGAATGACGCAGCCATGGGAAAGTTGACAGTTAAGCCTATCTAGTGACAGCCCATCATAGGCTAGCTGGGTGATCTTGTAACTTGTACCATGTCGGAGTTTGATTTTCCCCATAGGGTTTCATTGATCGTATACTCTTGAGTGTAGCTCGGGCTGAGAAGGTCGCAGCCATGGGAAAGTTGACAGTTAAGCCTATCTAGTGACAACCCATCATAGGCTAGCTGGGTGATCTTGCAACTTGTATCATGCCGGAGTTTGATTTTCACCATAGGGTTTCATTGATCGCTCACTCGGCAACTTGTATGAAGCAGGATTTCTACTTTCCCCTTAGCGCTTCATTGATCGTGTACTCTTGAGTGTAGATCGGGCTGAGAATGACGCAGCCATGGGAAAGTTGACAGTTAAGCCTATCTAGTGACAGCCCATCATAGGCTAGCTGGGTGATCTTGTAACTTGTACCATGTCGGAGTTTGATTTTCCCCATAGGGTTTCATTGATCGTGTACTCTTGAGTGTAGCTCGGGCTGAGAAGGTCGCAGCCATGGGAAAGTTGACAGTTAAGCCTATCTAGTGACAACCCATCATAGGCTAGCTGGGTGATCTTGCAACTTGTATCATGCCGGAGTTTGATTTTCACCATAGGGTTTCATTGATCGCTTACTCGGCAACTTGTATGAAGCAGGATTTCTACTTTCCCCTTAGCGCTTCATTGATCGTGTACTCTTGAGTGTAGATCGGGCTGAGAATGACGCAGCCATGGGAAAGTTGACAGTTAAGCCTATCTAGTGACAGCCCATCATAGGCTAGCTGGGTGATCTTGTAACTTGTACCATGTCGGAGTTTGATTTTCCCCATAGGGTTTCATTGATCGTATACTCTTGAGTGTAGCTCGGGCTGAGAAGGTCGCAGCCATGGGAAAGTTGACAGTTAAGCCTATCTAGTGACAACCCATCATAGGCTAGCTGGGTGATCTTGCAACTTGTATCATGCCGGAGTTTGATTTTCACCATAGGGTTTCATTGATCGCTTACTCGGCAACTTGTATGAAGCAGGATTTCTACTTTCCCCTTAGCGCTTCATTGATCGTGTACTCTTGAGTGTAGATCGGGCTGAGAATGACGCAGCCATGGGAAAGTTGACAGTTAAGCCTATCTAGTGACAGCCCATCATAGGCTAGCTGGGTGAGCTTGCAACTTGTACCATGTCGGAGTTTGATTTTCCCCATAGAGTTTCATTGATCGTGTACTCTTGAGTGTAGCTCGGGCTGAGAAGGTCGCAGCCATGGGAAAGTTGACAGTTAAGCCTATCTAGTGACAACCCATCATAGGCTAGCTGGGTGATCTTGCAACTTGTATCATGCCGGAGTTTGATTTTCACCATAGGGTTTCATTGATCGCTTACTCGGCAACTTGTATGAAGCAGGATTTCTACTTTCCCCTTAGCGCTTCATTGATCGTGTACTCTTGAGTGTAGATCGGGCTGAGAATGACGCAGCCATGGGAAAGTTGACAGTTAAGCCTATCTAGTGACAGCCCATCATAGGCTAGCTGGGTGATCTTGCAACTTGTACCATGTCGGAGTTTGATTTTCCCCATAGGGTTTCATTGATTGTGTACTCTTGAGTGTAGCTTGGGCTGAGAAGGTCGCAGCCATGGGAAAGTTGACAGTTAAGCCTATCTAGTGACAACCCATCATAGGCTAGCTGGGTGATCTTGCAACTTGTATCATGCCGGAGTTTGATTTTCACCATAGGGTTTCATTGATCGCTCACTCGGCAACTTGTATGAAGCAGGATTTCTACTTTCCCCTTAGCGCTTCATTGATCGTGTACTCTTGAGTGTAGCTCGGGCTGAGAATGACGCAGCCATGGGAAAGTTGACAGTTAAGCCTATCTAGTGACAGCCCATCATAGGCTAGCTGGGTGATCTTGCAACTTGTACCATGTCGGAGTTTGATTTTCCCCATAGGGTTTCATTGATCGTGTACTCTTGAGTGTAGCTCGGGCTGAGAATGACGCAGCCATGGGAAAGTTGACAGTTAAGCCTATCTAGTGACAGCCCATCATAGGCTAGCTGGGTGAGCTTGCAACTTGTACCATGTCGGAGTTTGATTTTCCCCATAGGGTTTCATTGATCGTGTACTCTTGAGTGTTGCTCGGGCTGAGAAGGTCGCAGCCATGGGAAAGTTGACAGTTAAGCCTATCTAGTGACAACCCATCATAGGCTAGCTGGGTGATCTTGCAACTTGTATCATGCCGGAGTTTGATTTTCACCATAGGGTTTCATTGATCGCTTACTCGGCAACTTGTATGAAGCAGGATTTCTACTTTCCCCTTAGCGCTTCATTGATCGTGTACTCTTGAGTGTAGATCGGGCTGAGAATGACGCAGCCATGGGAAAGTTGACAGTTAAGCCTATCTAGTGACAGCACATCATAGGCTAGCTGGGTGAGCTTGCAACTTGTACCATGTCGGAGTTTGATTTTCCCCATAGGGTTTCATTGATTGTGTACTCTTGAGTGTAGCTCGGGCTGAGAAGGTCGCAGCCATGGGAAAGTTGACAGTTAAGCCTATCTAGTGACAACCCATCATAGGCTAGCTGGGTGATCTTGCAACTTGTATCATGCCGGAGTTTCATTTTCACCATAGGGTTTCATTGATTGCTTACTCGGCTTTTTGTATGAAGCAGGATTTCTACTTTCCCCTTAGCGCTTCATTGATCGTGTACTCTTGAGTGTAGCTCGGGCTGAGAATGACGCAGCCATGGGAAAGTTGACAGTTAAGCCTATCTAGTGACAGCCCATCATAGGCTAGCTGGGTGAGCTTGCAACTTGTACCATGTCGGAGTTTGATTTTCCCCATAGGGTTTCATTGATCGTGTACTCTTGAGTGTAGCTCGGGCTGAGAAGGTCGCAGCCATGGGAAAGTTGACAGTTAAGCCTATCTAGTGACAACCCATCATAGGCTAGCTGGGTGATCTTGCAACTTGTATCATGCCGGAGTTTGATTTTCACCATAGGGTTTCATTGATCGCTCACTCGGCAACTTGTAATGAAGCAGGATTTCTACTTTCCCCTTAGCGCTTCATTGATCGTGTACTCTTGAGTGTAGATCGGGCTGAGAATGACGCAGCCATGGGAAAGTTGACAGTTAAGCCTATCTAGTGACAGCCCATCATAGGCTAGCTGGGTGATCTTGTAACTTGTACCATGTCGGAGTTTGATTTTCCCCATAGGGTTTCATTGATCGTGTACTCTTGAGTGTAGCTCGGGCTGAGAAGGTCGCAGCCATGGGAAAGTTGACAGTTAAGCCTATCTAGTGACAACCCATCATAGGCTAGCTGGGTGATCTTGCAACTTGTATCATGCCGGAGTTTGATTTTCACCATAGGGTTTCATTGATCGCTTACTCGGCAACTTGTATGAAGCAGGATTTCTACTTTCCCCTTAGCGCTTCATTGATCGTGTACTCTTGAGTGTAGATCGGGCTGAGAATGACGCAGCCATGGGAAAGTTGACAGTTAAGCCTATCTAGTGACAGCCCATCATAGGCTAGCTGGGTGAGCTTGCAACTTGTACCATGTCGGAGTTTGATTTTCCCCATAGGGTTTCATTGATCGTGTACTCTTGAGTGTAGCTCGGGCTGAGAAGGTCGCAGCCATGGGAAAGTTGACAGTTAAGCCTATCTAGTGACAACCCATCATAGGCTAGCTGGGTTATCTTGCAACTTGTATCATGCCGGAGTTTGATTTTCACCATAGGGTTTCATTGATCGCTTACTCGGCAACTTGTATGAAGCAGGATTTCTACTTTCCCCTTAGCGCTTCATTGATCGTGTACTCTTGAGTGTAGATCGGGCTGAGAATGACGCAGCCATGGGAAAGTTGACAGTTAAGCCTATCTAGTGACAGCCCATCATAGGCTAGCTGGGTGATCTTGCAACTTGTACCATGTCGGAGTTTGATTTTCCCCATAGGGTTTCATTGATTGTGTACTCTTGAGTGTAGCTCGGGCTGAGAAGGTCGCAGCCATGGGAAAGTTGACAGTTAAGCCTATCTAGTGACAACCCATCATAGGCTAGCTGGGTGATCTTGCAACTTGTATCATGCCGGAGTTTGATTTTCACCATAGGGTTTCATTGATCGCTTACTCGGCAACTTGTATGAAGCAGGATTTCTACTTTCCCCTTAGCGCTTCATTGATCGTGTACTCTTGAGTGTAGATCGGGCTGAGAATGACGCAGCCATGGGAAAGTTGACAGTTAAGCCTATCTAGTGACAGCCCATCATAGGCTAGCTGGGTGATCTTGCAACTTGTACCATGTCGGAGTTTGATTTTCCCCATAGGGTTTCATTGATTGTGTACTCTTGAGTGTAGCTCGGGCTGAGAAGGTCGCAGCCATGGGAAAGTTGACAGTTAAGCCTATCTAGTGACAACCCATCATAGGCTAGCTGGGTGATCTTGCAACTTGTATCATGCCGGAGTTTGATTTTCACCATAGGGTTTCATTGATCGCTTACTCGGCATTTTTTATGAAGCAGGATTTCTACTTTCCCCTTAGCGCTTCATTGATCGTGTACTCTTGAGTGTAGCTCGGGCTGAGAATGACGCAGCCATGGGAAAGTTGACAGTTAAGCCTATCTAGTGACAGCCCATCATAGGCTAGCTGGGTGAGCTTGCAACTTGTACCATGTCGGAGTTTGATTTTCCCCATAGGGTTTCATTGATCGTGTACTCTTGAGTGTAGCTCGGGCTGAGAAGGTCGCAGCCATGGGAAAGTTGACAGTTAAGCCTATCTAGTGACAACCCATCATAGGCTAGCTGGGTGATCTTGCAACTTGTATCATGCCGGAGTTTGATTTTCACCATAGGGTTTCATTGATCGCTCACTCGGCAACTTGTATGAAGCAGGATTTCTACTTTCCCCTTAGCGCTTCATTGATCGTGTACTCTTGAGTGTAGATCGGGCTGAGAATGACGCAGCCATGGGAAAGTTGACAGTTAAGCCTATCTAGTGACAGCCCATCATAGGCTAGCTGGGTGATCTTGTAACTTGTACCATGTCGGAGTTTGATTTTCCCCATAGGGTTTCATTGATCGTGTACTCTTGAGTGTAGCTCGGGCTGAGAAGGTCGCAGCCATGGGAAAGTTGACAGTTAAGCCTATCTAGTGACAACCCATCATAGGCTAGCTGGGTGATCTTGCAACTTGTATCATGCCGGAGTTTGATTTTCACCATAGGGTTTCATTGATCGCTTACTCGGCAACTTGTATGAAGCAGGATTTCTACTTTCCCCTTAGCGCTTCATTGATCGTGTACTCTTGAGTGTAGATCGGGCTGAGAATGACGCAGCCATGGGAAAGTTGACAGTTAAGCCTATCTAGTGACAGCCCATCATAGGCTAGCTGGGTGATCTTGTAACTTGTACCATGTCGGAGTTTGATTTTCCCCATAGGGTTTCATTGATCGTATACTCTTGAGTGTAGCTCGGGCTGAGAAGGTCGCAGCCATGGGAAAGTTGACAGTTAAGCCTATCTAGTGACAACCCATCATAGGCTAGCTGGGTGATCTTGCAACTTGTATCATGCCGGAGTTTGATTTTCACCATAGGGTTTCATTGATCGCTTACTCGGCAACTTGTATGAAGCAGGATTTCTACTTTCCCCTTAGCGCTTCATTGATCGTGTACTCTTGAGTGTAGATCGGGCTGAGAATGACGCAGCCATGGGAAAGTTGACAGTTAAGCCTATCTAGTGACAGCCCATCATAGGCTAGCTGGGTGATCTTGTAACTTGTACCATGTCGGAGTTTGATTTTCCCCATAGGGTTTCATTGATCGTATACTCTTGAGTGTAGCTCGGGCTGAGAAGGTCGCAGCCATGGGAAAGTTGACAGTTAAGCCTATCTAGTGACAACCCATCATAGGCTAGCTGGGTGATCTTGCAACTTGTATCATGCCGGAGTTTGATTTTCACCATAGGGTTTCATTGATCGCTTACTCGGCAACTTGTATGAAGCAGGATTTCTACTTTCCCCTTAGCGCTTCATTGATCGTGTACTCTTGAGTGTAGATCGGGCTGAGAATGACGCAGCCATGGGAAAGTTGACAGTTAAGCCTATCTAGTGACAGCCCATCATAGGCTAGCTGGGTGATCTTGTAACTTGTACCATGTCGGAGTTTGATTTTCCCCATAGGGTTTCATTGATCGTATACTCTTGAGTGTAGCTCGGGCTGAGAAGGTCGCAGCCATGGGAAAGTTGACAGTTAAGCCTATCTAGTGACAACCCATCATAGGCTAGCTGGGTGATCTTGCAACTTGTATCATGCCGGAGTTTGATTTTCACCATAGGGTTTCATTGATCGCTCACTCGGCAACTTGTATCAAGCAGGATTTCTACTTTCCCCTTAGCGCTTCATTGATCGTGTACTCTTGAGTGTAGCTCGGGCTGAGAATGACGCAGCCATGGGAAAGTTGACAGTTAAGCCTATCTAGTGACAGCCCATCATAGGCTAGCTGGGTGATCTTGTAACTTGTACCATGTCGGAGTTTGATTTTCCCCATAGGGTTTCATTGATCGTATACTCTTGAGTGTAGCTCGGGCTGAGAAGGTCGCAGCCATGGGAAAGTTGACAGTTAAGCCTATCTAGTGACAACCCATCATAGGCTAGCTGGGTGATCTTGCAACTTGTATCATGCCGGAGTTTGATTTTCACCATAGGGTTTCATTGATCGCTTACTCGGCAACTTGTATGAAGCAGGATTTCTACTTTCCCCTTAGCGCTTCATTGATCGTGTACTCTTGAGTGTAGATCGGGCTGAGAATGACGCAGCCATGGGAAAGTTGACAGTTAAGCCTATCTAGTGACAGCCCATCATAGGCTAGCTGGGTGAGCTTGCAACTTGTACCATGTCGGAGTTTGATTTTCCCCATAGAGTTTCATTGATCGTGTACTCTTGAGTGTAGCTCGGGCTGAGAAGGTCGCAGCCATGGGAAAGTTGACAGTTAAGCCTATCTAGTGACAACCCATCATAGGCTAGCTGGGTGATCTTGCAACTTGTATCATGCCGGAGTTTGATTTTCACCATAGGGTTTCATTGATCGCTTACTCGGCAACTTGTATGAAGCAGGATTTCTACTTTCCCCTTAGCGCTTCATTGATCGTGTACTCTTGAGTGTAGATCGGGCTGAGAATGACGCAGCCATGGGAAAGTTGACAGTTAAGCCTATCTAGTGACAGCCCATCATAGGCTAGCTGGGTGATCTTGCAACTTGTACCATGTCGGAGTTTGATTTTCCCCATAGGGTTTCATTGATTGTGTACTCTTGAGTGTAGCTTGGGCTGAGAAGGTCGCAGCCATGGGAAAGTTGACAGTTAAGCCTATCTAGTGACAACCCATCATAGGCTAGCTGGGTGATCTTGCAACTTGTATCATGCCGGAGTTTGATTTTCACCATAGGGTTTCATTGATCGCTTACTCGGCATTTTGTATGAAGCAGGATTTCTACTTTCCCCTTAGCGCTTCATTGATCGTGTACTCTTGAGTGTAGCTCGGGCTGAGAATGACGCAGCCATGGGAAAGTTGACAGTTAAGCCTATCTAGTGACAGCCCATCATAGGCTAGCTGGGTGATCTTGCAACTTGTACCATGTCGGAGTTTGATTATCCCCATAGGGTTTCATTGATCGTATACTCTTGAGTGTAGCTCGGGCTGAGAAGGTCGCAGCCATGGGAAAGTTGACAGTTAAGCCTATCTAGTGACAGCCCATCATAGGCTAGCTGGGTGATCTTGCAACTTGTATCATGCCGGAGTTTGATTTTCACCATAGGGTTTCATTGATCGCTCACTCGGCAACTTGTATGAAGCAGGATTTCTACTTTCCCCTTAGCGCTTCATTGATCGTGTACTCTTGAGTGTAGCTCGGGCTGAGAATGACGCAGCCATGGGAAAGTTGACAGTTAAGCCTATCTAGTGACAGCCCATCATAGGCTAGCTGGGTGATCTTGCAACTTGTACCATGTCGGAGTTTGATTTTCCCCATAGGGTTTCATTGATCGTGTACTCTTGAGTGTAGCTCGGGCTGAGAATGACGCAGCCATGGGAAAGTTGACAGTTAAGCCTATCTAGTGACAGCCCATCATAGGCTAGCTGGGTGAGCTTGCAACTTGTACCATGTCGGAGTTTGATTTTCCCCATAGGGTTTCATTGATCGTGTACTCTTGAGTGTTGCTCGGGCTGAGAAGGTCGCAGCCATGGGAAAGTTGACAGTTAAGCCTATCTAGTGACAACCCATCATAGGCTAGCTGGGTGATCTTGCAACTTGTATCATGCCGGAGTTTGATTTTCACCATAGGGTTTCATTGATCGCTTACTCGGCAACTTGTATGAAGCAGGATTTCTACTTTCCCCTTAGCGCTTCATTGATCGTGTACTCTTGAGTGTAGATCGGGCTGAGAATGACGCAGCCATGGGAAAGTTGACAGTTAAGCCTATCTAGTGACAGCACATCATAGGCTAGCTGGGTGAGCTTGCAACTTGTACCATGTCGGAGTTTGATTTTCCCCATAGGGTTTCATTGATTGTGTACTCTTGAGTGTAGCTCGGGCTGAGAAGGTCGCAGCCATGGGAAAGTTGACAGTTAAGCCTATCTAGTGACAACCCATCATAGGCTAGCTGGGTGATCTTGCAACTTGTATCATGCCGGAGTTTGATTTTCACCATAGGGTTTCATTGATTGCTTACTCGGCTTTTTGTATGAAGCAGGATTTCTACTTTCCCCTTAGCGCTTCATTGATCGTGTACTCTTGAGTGTAGCTCGGGCTGAGAATGACGCAGCCATGGGAAAGTTGACAGTTAAGCCTATCTAGTGACAGCCCATCATAGGCTAGCTGGGTGAGCTTGCAACTTGTACCATGTCGGAGTTTGATTTTCCCCATAGGGTTTCATTGATCGTGTACTCTTGAGTGTAGCTCGGGCTGAGAAGGTCGCAGCCATGGGAAAGTTGACAGTTAAGCCTATCTAGTGACAACCCATCATAGGCTAGCTGGGTGATCTTGCAACTTGTATCATGCCGGAGTTTGATTTTCACCATAGGGTTTCATTGATCGCTCACTCGGCAACTTGTAATGAAGCAGGATTTCTACTTTCCCCTTAGCGCTTCATTGATCGTGTACTCTTGAGTGTAGATCGGGCTGAGAATGACGCAGCCATGGGAAAGTTGACAGTTAAGCCTATCTAGTGACAGCCCATCATAGGCTAGCTGGGTGATCTTGTAACTTGTACCATGTCGGAGTTTGATTTTCCCCATAGGGTTTCATTGATCGTATACTCTTGAGTGTAGCTCGGGCTGAGAAGGTCGCAGCCATGGGAAAGTTGACAGTTAAGCCTATCTAGTGACAACCCATCATAGGCTAGCTGGGTGATCTTGCAACTTGTATCATGCCGGAGTTTGATTTTCACCATAGGGTTTCATTGATCGCTCACTCGGCAACTTGTATCAAGCAGGATTTCTACTTTCCCCTTAGCGCTTCATTGATCGTGTACTCTTGAGTGTAGCTCGGGCTGAGAATGACGCAGCCATGGGAAAGTTGACAGTTAAGCCTATCTAGTGACAGCCCATCATAGGCTAGCTGGGTGATCTTGTAACTTGTACCATGTCGGAGTTTGATTTTCCCCATAGGGTTTCATTGATCGTATACTCTTGAGTGTAGCTCGGGCTGAGAAGGTCGCAGCCATGGGAAAGTTGACAGTTAAGCCTATCTAGTGACAACCCATCATAGGCTAGCTGGGTGATCTTGCAACTTGTATCATGCCGGAGTTTGATTTTCACCATAGGGTTTCATTGATCGCTTACTCGGCAACTTGTATGAAGCAGGATTTCTACTTTCCCCTTAGCGCTTCATTGATCGTGTACTCTTGAGTGTAGATCGGGCTGAGAATGACGCAGCCATGGGAAAGTTGACAGTTAAGCCTATCTAGTGACAGCCCATCATAGGCTAGCTGGGTGAGCTTGCAACTTGTACCATGTCGGAGTTTGATTTTCCCCATAGAGTTTCATTGATCGTGTACTCTTGAGTGTAGCTCGGGCTGAGAAGGTCGCAGCCATGGGAAAGTTGACAGTTAAGCCTATCTAGTGACAACCCATCATAGGCTAGCTGGGTGATCTTGCAACTTGTATCATGCCGGAGTTTGATTTTCACCATAGGGTTTCATTGATCGCTTACTCGGCAACTTGTATGAAGCAGGATTTCTACTTTCCCCTTAGCGCTTCATTGATCGTGTACTCTTGAGTGTAGATCGGGCTGAGAATGACGCAGCCATGGGAAAGTTGACAGTTAAGCCTATCTAGTGACAGCCCATCATAGGCTAGCTGGGTGATCTTGCAACTTGTACCATGTCGGAGTTTGATTTTCCCCATAGGGTTTCATTGATTGTGTACTCTTGAGTGTAGCTTGGGCTGAGAAGGTCGCAGCCATGGGAAAGTTGACAGTTAAGCCTATCTAGTGACAACCCATCATAGGCTAGCTGGGTGATCTTGCAACTTGTATCATGCCGGAGTTTGATTTTCACCATAGGGTTTCATTGATCGCTTACTCGGCATTTTGTATGAAGCAGGATTTCTACTTTCCCCTTAGCGCTTCATTGATCGTGTACTCTTGAGTGTAGCTCGGGCTGAGAATGACGCAGCCATGGGAAAGTTGACAGTTAAGCCTATCTAGTGACAGCCCATCATAGGCTAGCTGGGTGATCTTGCAACTTGTACCATGTCGGAGTTTGATTATCCCCATAGGGTTTCATTGATCGTATACTCTTGAGTGTAGCTCGGGCTGAGAAGGTCGCAGCCATGGGAAAGTTGACAGTTAAGCCTATCTAGTGACAGCCCATCATAGGCTAGCTGGGTGATCTTGCAACTTGTATCATGCCGGAGTTTGATTTTCACCATAGGGTTTCATTGATCGCTCACTCGGCAACTTGTATGAAGCAGGATTTCTACTTTCCCCTTAGCGCTTCATTGATCGTGTACTCTTGAGTGTAGCTCGGGCTGAGAATGACGCAGCCATGGGAAAGTTGACAGTTAAGCCTATCTAGTGACAGCCCATCATAGGCTAGCTGGGTGATCTTGCAACTTGTACCATGTCGGAGTTTGATTTTCCCCATAGGGTTTCATTGATCGTGTACTCTTGAGTGTAGCTCGGGCTGAGAATGACGCAGCCATGGGAAAGTTGACAGTTAAGCCTATCTAGTGACAGCCCATCATAGGCTAGCTGGGTGAGCTTGCAACTTGTACCATGTCGGAGTTTGATTTTCCCCATAGGGTTTCATTGATCGTGTACTCTTGAGTGTTGCTCGGGCTGAGAAGGTCGCAGCCATGGGAAAGTTGACAGTTAAGCCTATCTAGTGACAACCCATCATAGGCTAGCTGGGTGATCTTGCAACTTGTATCATGCCGGAGTTTGATTTTCACCATAGGGTTTCATTGATCGCTTACTCGGCAACTTGTATGAAGCAGGATTTCTACTTTCCCCTTAGCGCTTCATTGATCGTGTACTCTTGAGTGTAGATCGGGCTGAGAATGACGCAGCCATGGGAAAGTTGACAGTTAAGCCTATCTAGTGACAGCACATCATAGGCTAGCTGGGTGAGCTTGCAACTTGTACCATGTCGGAGTTTGATTTTCCCCATAGGGTTTCATTGATTGTGTACTCTTGAGTGTAGCTCGGGCTGAGAAGGTCGCAGCCATGGGAAAGTTGACAGTTAAGCCTATCTAGTGACAACCCATCATAGGCTAGCTGGGTGATCTTGCAACTTGTATCATGCCGGAGTTTGATTTTCACCATAGGGTTTCATTGATTGCTTACTCGGCTTTTTGTATGAAGCAGGATTTCTACTTTCCCCTTAGCGCTTCATTGATCGTGTACTCTTGAGTGTAGCTCGGGCTGAGAATGACGCAGCCATGGGAAAGTTGACAGTTAAGCCTATCTAGTGACAGCCCATCATAGGCTAGCTGGGTGAGCTTGCAACTTGTACCATGTCGGAGTTTGATTTTCCCCATAGGGTTTCATTGATCGTGTACTCTTGAGTGTAGCTCGGGCTGAGAAGGTCGCAGCCATGGGAAAGTTGACAGTTAAGCCTATCTAGTGACAACCCATCATAGGCTAGCTGGGTGATCTTGCAACTTGTATCATGCCGGAGTTTGATTTTCACCATAGGGTTTCATTGATCGCTCACTCGGCAACTTGTAATGAAGCAGGATTTCTACTTTCCCCTTAGCGCTTCATTGATCGTGTACTCTTGAGTGTAGATCGGGCTGAGAATGACGCAGCCATGGGAAAGTTGACAGTTAAGCCTATCTAGTGACAGCCCATCATAGGCTAGCTGGGTGATCTTGTAACTTGTACCATGTCGGAGTTTGATTTTCCCCATAGGGTTTCATTGATCGTGTACTCTTGAGTGTAGCTCGGGCTGAGAAGGTCGCAGCCATGGGAAAGTTGACAGTTAAGCCTATCTAGTGACAACCCATCATAGGCTAGCTGGGTGATCTTGCAACTTGTATCATGCCGGAGTTTGATTTTCACCATAGGGTTTCATTGATCGCTTACTCGGCAACTTGTATGAAGCAGGATTTCTACTTTCCCCTTAGCGCTTCATTGATCGTGTACTCTTGAGTGTAGATCGGGCTGAGAATGACGCAGCCATGGGAAAGTTGACAGTTAAGCCTATCTAGTGACAGCCCATCATAGGCTAGCTGGGTGAGCTTGCAACTTGTACCATGTCGGAGTTTGATTTTCCCCATAGGGTTTCATTGATCGTGTACTCTTGAGTGTAGCTCGGGCTGAGAAGGTCGCAGCCATGGGAAAGTTGACAGTTAAGCCTATCTAGTGACAACCCATCATAGGCTAGCTGGGTGATCTTGCAACTTGTATCATGCCGGAGTTTGATTTTCACCATAGGGTTTCATTGATCGCTTACTCGGCAACTTGTATGAAGCAGGATTTCTACTTTCCCCTTAGCGCTTCATTGATCGTGTACTCTTGAGTGTAGATCGGGCTGAGAATGACGCAGCCATGGGAAAGTTGACAGTTAAGCCTATCTAGTGACAGCCCATCATAGGCTAGCTGGGTGATCTTGCAACTTGTACCATGTCGGAGTTTGATTTTCCCCATAGGGTTTCATTGATTGTGTACTCTTGAGTGTAGCTCGGGCTGAGAAGGTCGCAGCCATGGGAAAGTTGACAGTTAAGCCTATCTAGTGACAACCCATCATAGGCTAGCTGGGTGATCTTGCAACTTGTATCATGCCGGAGTTTGATTTTCACCATAGGGTTTCATTGATCGCTTACTCGGCAACTTGTATGAAGCAGGATTTCTACTTTCCCCTTAGCGCTTCATTGATCGTGTACTCTTGAGTGTAGATCGGGCTGAGAATGACGCAGCCATGGGAAAGTTGACAGTTAAGCCTATCTAGTGACAGCCCATCATAGGCTAGCTGGGTGATCTTGCAACTTGTACCATGTCGGAGTTTGATTTTCCCCATAGGGTTTCATTGATTGTGTACTCTTGAGTGTAGCTCGGGCTGAGAAGGTCGCAGCCATGGGAAAGTTGACAGTTAAGCCTATCTAGTGACAACCCATCATAGGCTAGCTGGGTGATCTTGCAACTTGTATCATGCCGGAGTTTGATTTTCACCATAGGGTTTCATTGATCGCTTACTCGGCATTTTTTATGAAGCAGGATTTCTACTTTCCCCTTAGCGCTTCATTGATCGTGTACTCTTGAGTGTAGCTCGGGCTGAGAATGACGCAGCCATGGGAAAGTTGACAGTTAAGCCTATCTAGTGACAGCCCATCATAGGCTAGCTGGGTGAGCTTGCAACTTGTACCATGTCGGAGTTTGATTTTCCCCATAGGGTTTCATTGATCGTGTACTCTTGAGTGTAGCTCGGGCTGAGAAGGTCGCAGCCATGGGAAAGTTGACAGTTAAGCCTATCTAGTGACAACCCATCATAGGCTAGCTGGGTGATCTTGCAACTTGTATCATGCCGGAGTTTGATTTTCACCATAGGGTTTCATTGATCGCTCACTCGGCAACTTGTATGAAGCAGGATTTCTACTTTCCCCTTAGCGCTTCATTGATCGTGTACTCTTGAGTGTAGATCGGGCTGAGAATGACGCAGCCATGGGAAAGTTGACAGTTAAGCCTATCTAGTGACAGCCCATCATAGGCTAGCTGGGTGATCTTGTAACTTGTACCATGTCGGAGTTTGATTTTCCCCATAGGGTTTCATTGATCGTGTACTCTTGAGTGTAGCTCGGGCTGAGAAGGTCGCAGCCATGGGAAAGTTGACAGTTAAGCCTATCTAGTGACAACCCATCATAGGCTAGCTGGGTGATCTTGCAACTTGTATCATGCCGGAGTTTGATTTTCACCATAGGGTTTCATTGATCGCTTACTCGGCAACTTGTATGAAGCAGGATTTCTACTTTCCCCTTAGCGCTTCATTGATCGTGTACTCTTGAGTGTAGATCGGGCTGAGAATGACGCAGCCATGGGAAAGTTGACAGTTAAGCCTATCTAGTGACAGCCCATCATAGGCTAGCTGGGTGATCTTGTAACTTGTACCATGTCGGAGTTTGATTTTCCCCATAGGGTTTCATTGATCGTATACTCTTGAGTGTAGCTCGGGCTGAGAAAGTCGCAGCCATGGGAAAGTTGACAGTTAAGCCTATCTAGTGACAACCCATCATAGGCTAGCTGGGTGATCTTGCAACTTGTATCATGCCGGAGTTTGATTTTCACCATAGGGTTTCATTGATCGCTTACTCGGCAACTTGTATGAAGCAGGATTTCTACTTTCCCCTTAGCGCTTCATTGATCGTGTACTCTTGAGTGTAGATCGGGCTGAGAATGACGCAGCCATGGGAAAGTTGACAGTTAAGCCTATCTAGTGACAGCCCATCATAGGCTAGCTGGGTGATCTTGTAACTTGTACCATGTCGGAGTTTGATTTTCCCCATAGGGTTTCATTGATCGTATACTCTTGAGTGTAGCTCGGGCTGAGAAGGTCGCAGCCATGGGAAAGTTGACAGTTAAGCCTATCTAGTGACAACCCATCATAGGCTAGCTGGGTGATCTTGCAACTTGTATCATGCCGGAGTTTGATTTTCACCATAGGGTTTCATTGATCGCTTACTCGGCAACTTGTATGAAGCAGGATTTCTACTTTCCCCTTAGCGCTTCATTGATCGTGTACTCTTGAGTGTAGATCGGGCTGAGAATGACGCAGCCATGGGAAAGTTGACAGTTAAGCCTATCTAGTGACAGCCCATCATAGGCTAGCTGAGTGATCTTGTAACTTGTACCATGTCGGAGTTTGATTTTCCCCATAGGGTTTCATTGATCGTATACTCTTGAGTGTAGCTCGGGCTGAGAAGGTCGCAGCCATGGGAAAGTTGACAGTTAAGCCTATCTAGTGACAACCCATCATAGGCTAGCTGGGTGATCTTGCAACTTGTATCATGCCGGAGTTTGATTTTCACCATAGGGTTTCATTGATCGCTCACTCGGCAACTTGTATCAAGCAGGATTTCTACTTTCCCCTTAGCGCTTCATTGATCGTGTACTCTTGAGTGTAGCTCGGGCTGAGAATGACGCAGCCATGGGAAAGTTGACAGTTAAGCCTATCTAGTGACAGCCCATCATAGGCTAGCTGGGTGATCTTGCAACTTGTACCATGTCGGAGTTTGATTTTCCCCATAGGGTTTCATTGATCGTGTACTCTTGAGTGTAGCTCGGGCTGAGAATGACGCAGCCATGGGAAAGTTGACAGTTAAGCCTATCTAGTGACAGCCCATCATAGGCTAGCTGGGTGAGCTTGCAACTTGTACCATGTCGGAGTTTGATTTTCCCCATAGGGTTTCATTGATCGTGTACTCTTGAGTGTAGCTCGGGCTGAGAAGGTCGCAGCCATGGGAAAGTTGACAGTTAAGCCTATCTAGTGACAACCCATCATAGGCTAGCTGGGTGATCTTGCAACTTGTATCATGCCGGAGTTTGATTTTCACCATAGGGTTTCATTGATCGCTTACTCGGCAACTTGTATGAAGCAGGATTTCTACTTTCCCCTTAGCGCTTCATTGATCGTGTACTCTTGAGTGTAGATCGGGCTGAGAATGACGCAGCCATGGGAAAGTTGACAGTTAAGCCTATCTAGTGACAGCCCATCATAGGCTAGCTGGGTGAGCTTGCAACTTGTACCATGTCGGAGTTTGATTTTCCCCATAGGGTTTCATTGATCGTGTACTCTTGAGTGTAGCTCGGGCTGAGAAGGTCGCAGCCATGGGAAAGTTGACAGTTAAGCCTATCTAGTGACAACCCATCATAGGCTAGCTGGGTGATCTTGCAACTTGTATCATGCCGGAGTTTGATTTTCACCATAGGGTTTCATTGATCGCTTACTCGGCAACTTGTATGAAGCAGGATTTCTACTTTCCCCTTAGCGCTTCATTGTTCGTGTACTCTTGAGTGTAGATCGGGCTGAGAATGACGCAGCCATGGGAAAGTTGACAGTTAAGCCTATCTAGTGACAGCCCATCATAGGCTAGCTGGGTGATCTTGCAACTTGTACCATGTCGGAGTTTGATTTTCCCCATAGGGTTTCATTGATTGTGTACTCTTGAGTGTAGCTCGGGCTGAGAATGACGCAGCCATGGGAAAGTTGACAGTTAAGCCTATCTAGTGACAGCCCATCATAGGCTAGCTGGGTGATCTTGCAACTTGTACCATGTCGGAGTTTGATTTTCCCCATAGGGTTTCATTGATCGTATACTCTTGAGTGTAGCTCGGGCTGAGAAGGTCGCAGCCATGGGAAAGTTGACAGTTAAGCCTATCTAGTGACAACCCATCATAGGCTAGCTGGGTGATCTTGCAACTTGTATCATGCCGGAGTTTGATTTTCACCATAGGGTTTCATTGATCGCTTACTCGGCAACTTGTATGAAGCAGGATTTCTACTTTCCCCTTAGCGCTTCATTGATCGTGTACTCTTGAGTGTAGATCGGGCTGAGAATGACGCAGCCATGGGAAAGTTGACAGTTAAGCCTATCTAGTGACAGCCCATCATAGGCTAGCTGGGTGATCTTGCAACTTGTACCATGTCGGAGTTTGATTTTCCCCATAGGGTTTCATTGATTGTGTACTCTTGAGTGTAGCTCGGGCTGAGAAGGTCGCAGCCATGGGAAAGTTGACAGTTAAGCCTATCTAGTGACAACCCATCATAGGCTAGCTGGGTGATCTTGCAACTTGTATCATGCCGGAGTTTGATTTTCACCATAGGGTTTCATTGATCGCTTACTCGGCAACTTGTATGAAGCAGGATTTCTACTTTCCCCTTAGCGCTTCATTGATCGTGTACTCTTGAGTGTAGATCGGGCTGAGAATGACGCAGCCATGGGAAAGTTGACAGTTAAGCCTATCTAGTGACAGCCCATCATAGGCTAGCTGGGTGATCTTGCAACTTGTACCATGTCGGAGTTTGATTTTCCCCATAGGGTTTCATTGATTGTGTACTCTTGAGTGTAGCTCGGGCTGAGAAGGTCGCAGCCATGGGAAAGTTGACAGTTAAGCCTATCTAGTGACAACCCATCATAGGCTAGCTGGGTGATCTTGCAACTTGTATCATGCCGGAGTTTGATTTTCACCATAGGGTTTCATTGATCGCTTACTCGGCATTTTTTATGAAGCAGGATTTCTACTTTCCCCTTAGCGCTTCATTGATCGTGTACTCTTGAGTGTAGCTCGGGCTGAGAATGACGCAGCCATGGGAAAGTTGACAGTTAAGCCTATCTAGTGACAGCCCATCATAGGCTAGCTGGGTGAGCTTGCAACTTGTACCATGTCGGAGTTTGATTTTCCCCATAGGGTTTCATTGATCGTGTACTCTTGAGTGTAGCTCGGGCTGAGAAGGTCGCAGCCATGGGAAAGTTGACAGTTAAGCCTATCTAGTGACAACCCATCATAGGCTAGCTGGGTGATCTTGCAACTTGTATCATGCCGGAGTTTGATTTTCACCATAGGGTTTCATTGATCGCTCACTCGGCAACTTGTATGAAGCAGGATTTCTACTTTCCCCTTAGCGCTTCATTGATCGTGTACTCTTGAGTGTAGATCGGGCTGAGAATGACGCAGCCATGGGAAAGTTGACAGTTAAGCCTATCTAGTGACAGCCCATCATAGGCTAGCTGGGTGATCTTGTAACTTGTACCATGTCGGAGTTTGATTTTCCCCATAGGGTTTCATTGATCGTGTACTCTTGAGTGTAGCTCGGGCTGAGAAGGTCGCAGCCATGGGAAAGTTGACAGTTAAGCCTATCTAGTGACAACCCATCATAGGCTAGCTGGGTGATCTTGCAACTTGTATCATGCCGGAGTTTGATTTTCACCATAGGGTTTCATTGATCGCTTACTCGGCAACTTGTATGAAGCAGGATTTCTACTTTCCCCTTAGCGCTTCATTGATCGTGTACTCTTGAGTGTAGATCGGGCTGAGAATGACGCAGCCATGGGAAAGTTGACAGTTAAGCCTATCTAGTGACAGCCCATCATAGGCTAGCTGGGTGATCTTGTAACTTGTACCATGTCGGAGTTTGATTTTCCCCATAGGGTTTCATTGATCGTATACTCTTGAGTGTAGCTCGGGCTGAGAAGGTCGCAGCCATGGGAAAGTTGACAGTTAAGCCTATCTAGTGACAACCCATCATAGGCTAGCTGGGTGATCTTGCAACTTGTATCATGCCGGAGTTTGATTTTCACCATAGGGTTTCATTGATCGCTTACTCGGCAACTTGTATGAAGCAGGATTTCTACTTTCCCCTTAGCGCTTCATTGATCGTGTACTCTTGAGTGTAGATCGGGCTGAGAATGACGCAGCCATGGGAAAGTTGACAGTTAAGCCTATCTAGTGACAGCCCATCATAGGCTAGCTGGGTGATCTTGTAACTTGTACCATGTCGGAGTTTGATTTTCCCCATAGGGTTTCATTGATCGTATACTCTTGAGTGTAGCTCGGGCTGAGAAGGTCGCAGCCATGGGAAAGTTGACAGTTAAGCCTATCTAGTGACAACCCATCATAGGCTAGCTGGGTGATCTTGCAACTTGTATCATGCCGGAGTTTGATTTTCACCATAGGGTTTCATTGATCGCTTACTCGGCAACTTGTATGAAGCAGGATTTCTACTTTCCCCTTAGCGCTTCATTGATCGTGTACTCTTGAGTGTAGATCGGGCTGAGAATGACGCAGCCATGGGAAAGTTGACAGTTAAGCCTATCTAGTGACAGCCCATCATAGGCTAGCTGAGTGATCTTGTAACTTGTACCATGTCGGAGTTTGATTTTCCCCATAGGGTTTCATTGATCGTATACTCTTGAGTGTAGCTCGGGCTGAGAAGGTCGCAGCCATGGGAAAGTTGACAGTTAAGCCTATCTAGTGACAACCCATCATAGGCTAGCTGGGTGATCTTGCAACTTGTATCATGCCGGAGTTTGATTTTCACCATAGGGTTTCATTGATCGCTCACTCGGCAACTTGTATCAAGCAGGATTTCTACTTTCCCCTTAGCGCTTCATTGATCGTGTACTCTTGAGTGTAGCTCGGGCTGAGAATGACGCAGCCATGGGAAAGTTGACAGTTAAGCCTATCTAGTGACAGCCCATCATAGGCTAGCTGGGTGATCTTGCAACTTGTACCATGTCGGAGTTTGATTTTCCCCATAGGGTTTCATTGATCGTGTACTCTTGAGTGTAGCTCGGGCTGAGAATGACGCAGCCATGGGAAAGTTGACAGTTAAGCCTATCTAGTGACAGCCCATCATAGGCTAGCTGGGTGAGCTTGCAACTTGTACCATGTCGGAGTTTGATTTTCCCCATAGGGTTTCATTGATCGTGTACTCTTGAGTGTAGCTCGGGCTGAGAAGGTCGCAGCCATGGGAAAGTTGACAGTTAAGCCTATCTAGTGACAACCCATCATAGGCTAGCTGGGTGATCTTGCAACTTGTATCATGCCGGAGTTTGATTTTCACCATAGGGTTTCATTGATCGCTTACTCGGCAACTTGTATGAAGCAGGATTTCTACTTTCCCCTTAGCGCTTCATTGATCGTGTACTCTTGAGTGTAGATCGGGCTGAGAATGACGCAGCCATGGGAAAGTTGACAGTTAAGCCTATCTAGTGACAGCCCATCATAGGCTAGCTGGGTGAGCTTGCAACTTGTACCATGTCGGAGTTTGATTTTCCCCATAGGGTTTCATTGATCGTGTACTCTTGAGTGTAGCTCGGGCTGAGAAGGTCGCAGCCATGGGAAAGTTGACAGTTAAGCCTATCTAGTGACAACCCATCATAGGCTAGCTGGGTGATCTTGCAACTTGTATCATGCCGGAGTTTGATTTTCACCATAGGGTTTCATTGATCGCTTACTCGGCAACTTGTATGAAGCAGGATTTCTACTTTCCCCTTAGCGCTTCATTGTTCGTGTACTCTTGAGTGTAGATCGGGCTGAGAATGACGCAGCCATGGGAAAGTTGACAGTTAAGCCTATCTAGTGACAGCCCATCATAGGCTAGCTGGGTGATCTTGCAACTTGTACCATGTCGGAGTTTGATTTTCCCCATAGGGTTTCATTGATTGTGTACTCTTGAGTGTAGCTCGGGCTGAGAATGACGCAGCCATGGGAAAGTTGACAGTTAAGCCTATCTAGTGACAGCCCATCATAGGCTAGCTGGGTGATCTTGCAACTTGTACCATGTCGGAGTTTGATTTTCCCCATAGGGTTTCATTGATCGTATACTCTTGAGTGTAGCTCGGGCTGAGAAGGTCGCAGCCATGGGAAAGTTGACAGTTAAGCCTATCTAGTGACAACCCATCATAGGCTAGCTGGGTGATCTTGCAACTTGTATCATGCCGGAGTTTGATTTTCACCATAGGGTTTCATTGATCGCTCACTCGGCAACTTGTATCAAGCAGGATTTCTACTTTCCCCTTAGCGCTTCATTGATCGTGTACTCTTGAGTGTAGCTCGGGCTGAGAATGACGCAGCCATGGGAAAGTTGACAGTTAAGCCTATCTAGTGACAGCCCATCATAGGCTAGCTGGGTGATCTTGCAACTTGTACCATGTCGGAGTTTGATTTTCCCCATAGGGTTTCATTGATCGTGTACTCTTGAGTGTAGCTCGGGCTGAGAATGACGCAGCCATGGGAAAGTTGACAGTTAAGCCTATCTAGTGACAGCCCATCATAGGCTAGCTGGGTGAGCTTGCAACTTGTACCATGTCGGAGTTTGATTTTCCCCATAGGGTTTCATTGATCGTGTACTCTTGAGTGTAGCTCGGGCTGAGAAGGTCGCAGCCATGGGAAAGTTGACAGTTAAGCCTATCTAGTGACAACCCATCATAGGCTAGCTGGGTGATCTTGCAACTTGTATCATGCCGGAGTTTGATTTTCACCATAGGGTTTCATTGATCGCTTACTCGGCAACTTGTATGAAGCAGGATTTCTACTTTCCCCTTAGCGCTTCATTGATCGTGTACTCTTGAGTGTAGATCGGGCTGAGAATGACGCAGCCATGGGAAAGTTGACAGTTAAGCCTATCTAGTGACAGCACATCATAGGCTAGCTGGGTGAGCTTGCAACTTGTACCATGTCGGAGTTTGATTTTCCCCATAGGGTTTCATTGATTGTGTACTCTTGAGTGTAGCTCGGGCTGAGAAGGTCGCAGCCATGGGAAAGTTGACAGTTAAGCCTATCTAGTGACAACCCATCATAGGCTAGCTGGGTGATCTTGCAACTTGTATCATGCCGGAGTTTGATTTTCACCATAGGGTTTCATTGATTGCTTACTCGGCTTTTTGTATGAAGCAGGATTTCTACTTTCCCCTTAGCGCTTCATTGATCGTGTACTCTTGAGTGTAGCTCGGGCTGAGAATGACGCAGCCATGGGAAAGTTGACAGTTAAGCCTATCTAGTGACAGCCCATCATAGGCTAGCTGGGTGAGCTTGCAACTTGTACCATGTCGGAGTTTGATTTTCCCCACAGGGTTTCATTGATCGTGTACTCTTGAGTGTAGCTCGGGCTGAGAAGGTCGCAGCCATGGGAAAGTTGACAGTTAAGCCTATCTAGTGACAACCCATCATAGGCTAGCTGGGTGATCTTGCAACTTGTATCATGCCGGAGTTTGATTTTCACCATAGGGTTTCATTGATCGCTCACTCGGCAACTTGTATGAAGCAGGATTTCTACTTTCCCCTTAGCGCTTCATTGATCGTGTACTCTTGAGTGTAGATCGGGCTGAGAATGACGCAGCCATGGGAAAGTTGACAGTTAAGCCTATCTAGTGACAGCCCATCATAGGCTAGCTGGGTGATCTTGTAACTTGTACCATGTCGGAGTTTGATTTTCCCCATAGGGTTTCTTTGATCGTGTACTCTTGAGTGTAGCTCGGGCTGAGAAGGTCGCAGCCATGGGAAAGTTGACAGTTAAGCCTATCTAGTGACAACCCATCATAGGCTAGCTGGGTGATCTTGCAACTTGTATCATGCCGGAGTTTGATTTTCACCATAGGGTTTCATTGATCGCTTACTCGGCAACTTGTATGAAGCAGGATTTCTACTTTCCCCTTAGCGCTTCATTGATCGTGTACTCTTGAGTGTAGATCGGGCTGAGAATGACGCAGCCATGGGAAAGTTGACAGTTAAGCCTATCTAGTGACAGCCCATCATAGGCTAGCTGGGTGATCTTGTAACTTGTACCATGTCGGAGTTTGATTTTCCCCATAGGGTTTCATTGATCGTATACTCTTGAGTGTAGCTCGGGCTGAGAAGGTCGCAGCCATGGGAAAGTTGACAGTTAAGCCTATCTAGTGACAACCCATCATAGGCTAGCTGGGTGATCTTGCAACTTGTATCATGCCGGAGTTTGATTTTCACCATAGGGTTTCATTGATCGCTTACTCGGCAACTTGTATGAAGCAGGATTTCTACTTTCCCCTTAGCGCTTCATTGATCGTGTACTCTTGAGTGTAGATCGGGCTGAGAATGACGCAGCCATGGGAAAGTTGACAGTTAAGCCTATCTAGTGACAGCCCATCATAGGCTAGCTGGGTGATCTTGTAACTTGTACCATGTCAGAGTTTGATTTTCCCCATAGGGTTTCATTGATCGTATACTCTTGAGTGTAGCTCGGGCTGAGAACGTCGCAGCCATGGGAAAGCTGACAGTTAAGCCTATCTAGTGACAACCCATCATAGGCTAGCTGGGTGATCTTGCAACTTGTATCATGCCGGAGTTTGATTTTCACCATAGGGTTTCATTGATCGCTTACTCGGCAACTTGTATGAAGCAGGATTTCTACTTTCCCCTTAGCGCTTCATTGATCGTGTACTCTTGAGTGTAGATCGGGCTGAGAATGACGCAGCCATGGGAAAGTTGACAGTTAAGCCTATCTAGTGACAGCACATCATAGGCTAGCTGGGTGAGCTTGCAACTTGTACCATGTCGGAGTTTGATTTTCCCCATGGGGTTTCATTGATTGTGTACTCTTGAGTGTAGCTCGGGCTGAGAAGTTCGCAGCCTTGGGAAAGTTGACAGTTAAGCCTATCTAGTGACAACCCATCATAGGCTAGCTGGGTGATCTTGCAACTTGTATCATGCCGGAGTTTGATTTTCACCATAGGGTTTCATTGATTGCTTACTCGGCATTTTGTATGAAGCAGGATTTCTACTTTCCCCTTAGCGCTTCATTGATCGTATACTCTTGAGTGTAGCTCGGGCTGAGAATGACGCAGCCATGGGAAAGTTGACAGTTAAGCCTATCTAGTGACAGCCCATCATAGGCTAGCTGGGTGAGCTTGCAACTTGTACCATGTCGGAGTTTGATTTTCCCCATAGGGTTTCATTGATCGTGTACTCTTGAGTGTAGCTCGGGCTGAGAAGGTCGCAGCCATGGGAAAGTTGACAGTTAAGCCTATCTAGTGACAACCCATCATAGGCTAGCTGGGTGATCTTGCAACTTGTATCATGCCGGAGTTTGATTTTCACCATAGGGTTTCATTGATCGCTCACTCGGCAACTTGTATGAAGCAGGATTTCTACTTTCCCCTTAGCGCTTCATTGATCGTGTACTCTTGAGTGTAGATCGGGCTGAGAATGACGCAGCCATGGGAAAGTTGACAGTTAAGCCTATCTAGTGACAGCCCATCATAGGCTAGCTGGGTGATCTTGTAACTTGTACCATGTCGGAGTTTGATTTTCCCCATAGGGTTTCATTGATCGTGTACTCTTGAGTGTAGCTCGGGCTGAGAAGGTCGCAGCCATGGGAAAGTTGACAGTTAAGCCTATCTAGTGACAACCCATCATAGGCTAGCTGGGTGATCTTGCAACTTGTATCATGCCGGAGTTTGATTTTCACCATAGGGTTTCATTGATCGCTTACTCGGCAACTTGTATGAAGCAGGATTTCTACTTTCCCCTTAGCGCTTCATTGATCGTGTACTCTTGAGTGTAGATCGGGCTGAGAATGACGCAGCCATGGGAAAGTTGACAGTTAAGCCTATCTAGTGACAGCCCATCATAGGCTAGCTGGGTGATCTTGTAACTTGTACCATGTCGGAGTTTGATTTTCCCCATAGGGTTTCATTGATCGTATACTCTTGAGTGTAGCTCGGGCTGAGAAGGTCGCAGCCATGGGAAAGTTGACAGTTAAGCCTATCTAGTGACAACCCATCATAGGCTAGCTGGGTGATCTTGCAACTTGTATCATGCCGGAGTTTGATTTTCACCATAGGGTTTCATTGATCGCTTACTCGGCAACTTGTATGAAGCAGGATTTCTACTTTCCCCTTAGCGCTTCATTGATCGTGTACTCTTGAGTGTAGATCGGGCTGAGAATGACGCAGCCATGGGAAAGTTGACAGTTAAGCCTATCTAGTGACAGCCCATCATAGGCTAGCTGGGTGATCTTGCAACTTGTACCATGTCGGAGTTTGATTTTCCCCATAGGGTTTCATTGATCGTGTACTCTTGAGTGTAGCTCGGGCTGAGAATGACGCAGCCATGGGAAAGTTGACAGTTAAGCCTATCTAGTGACAGCCCATCATAGGCTAGCTGGGTGAGCTTGCAACTTGTACCATGTCGGAGTTTGATTTTCCCCATAGGGTTTCATTGATCGTGTACTCTTGAGTGTAGCTCGGGCTGAGAAGGTCGCAGCCATGGGAAAGTTGACAGTTAAGCCTATCTAGTGACAACCCATCATAGGCTAGCTGGGTGATCTTGCAACTTGTATCATGCCGGAGTTTGATTTTCACCATAGGGTTTCATTGATCGCTCACTCGGCAACTTGTATCAAGCAGGATTTCTACTTTCCCCTTAGCGCTTCATTGATCGTGTACTCTTGAGTGTAGCTCGGGCTGAGAATGACGCAGCCATGGGAAAGTTGACAGTTAAGCCTATCTAGTGACAGCCCATCATAGGCTAGCTGGGTGATCTTGCAACTTGTACCATGTCGGAGTTTGATTTTCCCCATAGGGTTTCATTGATCGTGTACTCTTGAGTGTAGCTCGGGCTGAGAATGACGCAGCCATGGGAAAGTTGACAGTTAAGCCTATCTAGTGACAGCCCATCATAGGCTAGCTGGGTGAGCTTGCAACTTGTACCATGTCGGAGTTTGATTTTCCCCATAGGGTTTCATTGATCGTGTACTCTTGAGTGTAGCTCGGGCTGAGAAGGTCGCAGCCATGGGAAAGTTGACAGTTAAGCCTATCTAGTGACAACCCATCATAGGCTAGCTGGGTGATCTTGCAACTTGTATCATGCCGGAGTTTGATTTTCACCATAGGGTTTCATTGATCGCTTACTCGGCAACTTGTATGAAGCAGGATTTCTACTTTCCCCTTAGCGCTTCATTGATCGTGTACTCTTGAGTGTAGATCGGGCTGAGAATGACGCAGCCATGGGAAAGTTGACAGTTAAGCCTATCTAGTGACAGCACATCATAGGCTAGCTGGGTGAGCTTGCAACTTGTACCATGTCGGAGTTTGATTTTCCCCATAGGGTTTCATTGATTGTGTACTCTTGAGTGTAGCTCGGGCTGAGAAGGTCGCAGCCATGGGAAAGTTGACAGTTAAGCCTATCTAGTGACAACCCATCATAGGCTAGCTGGGTGATCTTGCAACTTGTATCATGCCGGAGTTTGATTTTCACCATAGGGTTTCATTGATTGCTTACTCGGCTTTTTGTATGAAGCAGGATTTCTACTTTCCCCTTAGCGCTTCATTGATCGTGTACTCTTGAGTGTAGCTCGGGCTGAGAATGACGCAGCCATGGGAAAGTTGACAGTTAAGCCTATCTAGTGACAGCCCATCATAGGCTAGCTGGGTGAGCTTGCAACTTGTACCATGTCGGAGTTTGATTTTCCCCACAGGGTTTCATTGATCGTGTACTCTTGAGTGTAGCTCGGGCTGAGAAGGTCGCAGCCATGGGAAAGTTGACAGTTAAGCCTATCTAGTGACAACCCACCATAGGCTAGCTGGGTGATCTTGCAACTTGTATCATGCCGGAGTTTGATTTTCACCATAGGGTTTCATTGATCGCTCACTCGGCAACTTGTATGAAGCAGGATTTCTACTTTCCCCTTAGCGCTTCATTGATCGTGTACTCTTGAGTGTAGATCGGGCTGAGAATGACGCAGCCATGGGAAAGTTGACAGTTAAGCCTATCTAGTGACAGCCCATCATAGGCTAGCTGGGTGATCTTGTAACTTGTACCATGTCAGAGTTTGATTTTCCCCATAGGGTTTCATTGATCGTATACTCTTGAGTGTAGCTCGGGCTGAGAAGGTCGCAGCCATGGGAAAGTTGACAGTTAAGCCTATCTAGTGACAACCCATCATAGGCTAGCTGGGTGATCTTGCAACTTGTATCATGCCGGAGTTTGATTTTCCCCATAGGGTTTCATTGATCGTGTACTCTTGAGTGTAGCTCGGGCTGAGAAGGTCGCAGCCATGGGAAAGTTGACAGTTAAGCCTATCTAGTGACAACCCATCATAGGCTAGCTGGGTGATCTTGCAACTTGTATCATGCCGGAGTTTGATTTTCACCATAGGGTTTCATTGATCGCTTACTCGGCAACTTGTATGAAGCAGGATTTCTACTTTCCCCTTAGCGCTTCATTGATCGTGTACTCTTGAGTGTAGATCGGGCTGAGAATGACGCAGCCATGGGAAAGTTGACAGTTAAGCCTATCTAGTGACAGCCCATCATAGGCTAGCTGGGTGATCTTGTAACTTGTACCATGTCGGAGTTTGATTTTCCCCATAGGGTTTCTTTGATCGTGTACTCTTGAGTGTAGCTCGGGCTGAGAAGGTCGCAGCCATGGGAAAGTTGACAGTTAAGCCTATCTAGTGACAACCCATCATAGGCTAGCTGGGTGATCTTGCAACTTGTATCATGCCGGAGTTTGATTTTCACCATAGGGTTTCATTGATCGCTTACTCGGCAACTTGTATGAAGCAGGATTTCTACTTTCCCCTTAGCGCTTCATTGATCGTGTACTCTTGAGTGTAGATCGGGCTGAGAATGACGCAGCCATGGGAAAGTTGACAGTTAAGCCTATCTAGTGACAGCCCATCATAGGCTAGCTGAGTGATCTTGTAACTTGTACCATGTCGGAGTTTGATTTTCCCCATAGGGTTTCATTGATCGTATACTCTTGAGTGTAGCTCGGGCTGAGAAGGTCGCAGCCATGGGAAAGTTGACAGTTAAGCCTATCTAGTGACAACCCATCATAGGCTAGCTGGGTGATCTTGCAACTTGTATCATGCCGGAGTTTGATTTTCACCATAGGGTTTCATTGATCGCTCACTCGGCAACTTGTATCAAGCAGGATTTCTACTTTCCCCTTAGCGCTTCATTGATCGTGTACTCTTGAGTGTAGCTCGGGCTGAGAATGACGCAGCCATGGGAAAGTTGACAGTTAAGCCTATCTAGTGACAGCCCATCATAGGCTAGCTGGGTGATCTTGCAACTTGTACCATGTCGGAGTTTGATTTTCCCCATAGGGTTTCATTGATCGTGTACTCTTGAGTGTAGCTCGGGCTGAGAATGACGCAGCCATGGGAAAGTTGACAGTTAAGCCTATCTAGTGACAGCCCATCATAGGCTAGCTGGGTGAGCTTGCAACTTGTACCATGTCGGAGTTTGATTTTCCCCATAGGGTTTCATTGATCGTGTACTCTTGAGTGTAGCTCGGGCTGAGAAGGTCGCAGCCATGGGAAAGTTGACAGTTAAGCCTATCTAGTGACAACCCATCATAGGCTAGCTGGGTGATCTTGCAACTTGTATCATGCCGGAGTTTGATTTTCACCATAGGGTTTCATTGATCGCTTACTCGGCAACTTGTATGAAGCAGGATTTCTACTTTCCCCTTAGCGCTTCATTGATCGTGTACTCTTGAGTGTAGATCGGGCTGAGAATGACGCAGCCATGGGAAAGTTGACAGTTAAGCCTATCTAGTGACAGCCCATCATAGGCTAGCTGGGTGAGCTTGCAACTTGTACCATGTCGGAGTTTGATTTTCCCCATAGGGTTTCATTGATCGTGTACTCTTGAGTGTAGCTCGGGCTGAGAAGGTCGCAGCCATGGGAAAGTTGACAGTTAAGCCTATCTAGTGACAACCCATCATAGGCTAGCTGGGTGATCTTGCAACTTGTATCATGCCGGAGTTTGATTTTCACCATAGGGTTTCATTGATCGCTTACTCGGCAACTTGTATGAAGCAGGATTTCTACTTTCCCCTTAGCGCTTCATTGTTCGTGTACTCTTGAGTGTAGATCGGGCTGAGAATGACGCAGCCATGGGAAAGTTGACAGTTAAGCCTATCTAGTGACAGCCCATCATAGGCTAGCTGGGTGATCTTGCAACTTGTACCATGTCGGAGTTTGATTTTCCCCATAGGGTTTCATTGATTGTGTACTCTTGAGTGTAGCTCGGGCTGAGAATGACGCAGCCATGGGAAAGTTGACAGTTAAGCCTATCTAGTGACAGCCCATCATAGGCTAGCTGGGTGATCTTGCAACTTGTACCATGTCGGAGTTTGATTTTCCCCATAGGGTTTCATTGATCGTATACTCTTGAGTGTAGCTCGGGCTGAGAAGGTCGCAGCCATGGGAAAGTTGACAGTTAAGCCTATCTAGTGACAACCCATCATAGGCTAGCTGGGTGATCTTGCAACTTGTATCATGCCGGAGTTTGATTTTCACCATAGGGTTTCATTGATCGCTCACTCGGCAACTTGTATCAAGCAGGATTTCTACTTTCCCCTTAGCGCTTCATTGATCGTGTACTCTTGAGTGTAGCTCGGGCTGAGAATGACGCAGCCATGGGAAAGTTGACAGTTAAGCCTATCTAGTGACAGCCCATCATAGGCTAGCTGGGTGATCTTGCAACTTGTACCATGTCGGAGTTTGATTTTCCCCATAGGGTTTCATTGATCGTGTACTCTTGAGTGTAGCTCGGGCTGAGAATGACGCAGCCATGGGAAAGTTGACAGTTAAGCCTATCTAGTGACAGCCCATCATAGGCTAGCTGGGTGAGCTTGCAACTTGTACCATGTCGGAGTTTGATTTTCCCCATAGGGTTTCATTGATCGTGTACTCTTGAGTGTAGCTCGGGCTGAGAAGGTCGCAGCCATGGGAAAGTTGACAGTTAAGCCTATCTAGTGACAACCCATCATAGGCTAGCTGGGTGATCTTGCAACTTGTATCATGCCGGAGTTTGATTTTCACCATAGGGTTTCATTGATCGCTTACTCGGCAACTTGTATGAAGCAGGATTTCTACTTTCCCCTTAGCGCTTCATTGATCGTGTACTCTTGAGTGTAGATCGGGCTGAGAATGACGCAGCCATGGGAAAGTTGACAGTTAAGCCTATCTAGTGACAGCACATCATAGGCTAGCTGGGTGAGCTTGCAACTTGTACCATGTCGGAGTTTGATTTTCCCCATAGGGTTTCATTGATTGTGTACTCTTGAGTGTAGCTCGGGCTGAGAAGGTCGCAGCCATGGGAAAGTTGACAGTTAAGCCTATCTAGTGACAACCCATCATAGGCTAGCTGGGTGATCTTGCAACTTGTATCATGCCGGAGTTTGATTTTCACCATAGGGTTTCATTGATTGCTTACTCGGCTTTTTGTATGAAGCAGGATTTCTACTTTCCCCTTAGCGCTTCATTGATCGTGTACTCTTGAGTGTAGCTCGGGCTGAGAATGACGCAGCCATGGGAAAGTTGACAGTTAAGCCTATCTAGTGACAGCCCATCATAGGCTAGCTGGGTGAGCTTGCAACTTGTACCATGTCGGAGTTTGATTTTCCCCACAGGGTTTCATTGATCGTGTACTCTTGAGTGTAGCTCGGGCTGAGAAGGTCGCAGCCATGGGAAAGTTGACAGTTAAGCCTATCTAGTGACAACCCATCATAGGCTAGCTGGGTGATCTTGCAACTTGTATCATGCCGGAGTTTGATTTTCACCATAGGGTTTCATTGATCGCTCACTCGGCAACTTGTATGAAGCAGGATTTCTACTTTCCCCTTAGCGCTTCATTGATCGTGTACTCTTGAGTGTAGATCGGGCTGAGAATGACGCAGCCATGGGAAAGTTGACAGTTAAGCCTATCTAGTGACAGCCCATCATAGGCTAGCTGGGTGATCTTGTAACTTGTACCATGTCGGAGTTTGATTTTCCCCATAGGGTTTCTTTGATCGTGTACTCTTGAGTGTAGCTCGGGCTGAGAAGGTCGCAGCCATGGGAAAGTTGACAGTTAAGCCTATCTAGTGACAACCCATCATAGGCTAGCTGGGTGATCTTGCAACTTGTATCATGCCGGAGTTTGATTTTCACCATAGGGTTTCATTGATCGCTTACTCGGCAACTTGTATGAAGCAGGATTTCTACTTTCCCCTTAGCGCTTCATTGATCGTGTACTCTTGAGTGTAGATCGGGCTGAGAATGACGCAGCCATGGGAAAGTTGACAGTTAAGCCTATCTAGTGACAGCCCATCATAGGCTAGCTGGGTGATCTTGTAACTTGTACCATGTCGGAGTTTGATTTTCCCCATAGGGTTTCATTGATCGTATACTCTTGAGTGTAGCTCGGGCTGAGAAGGTCGCAGCCATGGGAAAGTTGACAGTTAAGCCTATCTAGTGACAACCCATCATAGGCTAGCTGGGTGATCTTGCAACTTGTATCATGCCGGAGTTTGATTTTCACCATAGGGTTTCATTGATCGCTTACTCGGCAACTTGTATGAAGCAGGATTTCTACTTTCCCCTTAGCGCTTCATTGATCGTGTACTCTTGAGTGTAGATCGGGCTGAGAATGACGCAGCCATGGGAAAGTTGACAGTTAAGCCTATCTAGTGACAGCCCATCATAGGCTAGCTGGGTGATCTTGTAACTTGTACCATGTCAGAGTTTGATTTTCCCCATAGGGTTTCATTGATCGTATACTCTTGAGTGTAGCTCGGGCTGAGAAGGTCGCAGCCATGGGAAAGCTGACAGTTAAGCCTATCTAGTGACAACCCATCATAGGCTAGCTGGGTGATCTTGCAACTTGTATCATGCCGGAGTTTGATTTTCACCATAGGGTTTCATTGATCGCTTACTCGGCAACTTGTATGAAGCAGGATTTCTACTTTCCCCTTAGCGCTTCATTGATCGTGTACTCTTGAGTGTAGATCGGGCTGAGAATGACGCAGCCATGGGAAAGTTGACAGTTAAGCCTATCTAGTGACAGCACATCATAGGCTAGCTGGGTGAGCTTGCAACTTGTACCATGTCGGAGTTTGATTTTCCCCATGGGGTTTCATTGATTGTGTACTCTTGAGTGTAGCTCGGGCTGAGAAGTTCGCAGCCTTGGGAAAGTTGACAGTTAAGCCTATCTAGTGACAACCCATCATAGGCTAGCTGGGTGATCTTGCAACTTGTATCATGCCGGAGTTTGATTTTCACCATAGGGTTTCATTGATTGCTTACTCGGCATTTTGTATGAAGCAGGATTTCTACTTTCCCCTTAGCGCTTCATTGATCGTATACTCTTGAGTGTAGCTCGGGCTGAGAATGACGCAGCCATGGGAAAGTTGACAGTTAAGCCTATCTAGTGACAGCCCATCATAGGCTAGCTGGGTGAGCTTGCAACTTGTACCATGTCGGAGTTTGATTTTCCCCATAGGGTTTCATTGATCGTGTACTCTTGAGTGTAGCTCGGGCTGAGAAGGTCGCAGCCATGGGAAAGTTGACAGTTAAGCCTATCTAGTGACAACCCATCATAGGCTAGCTGGGTGATCTTGCAACTTGTATCATGCCGGAGTTTGATTTTCACCATAGGGTTTCATTGATCGCTCACTCGGCAACTTGTATGAAGCAGGATTTCTACTTTCCCCTTAGCGCTTCATTGATCGTGTACTCTTGAGTGTAGATCGGGCTGAGAATGACGCAGCCATGGGAAAGTTGACAGTTAAGCCTATCTAGTGACAGCCCATCATAGGCTAGCTGGGTGATCTTGTAACTTGTACCATGTCGGAGTTTGATTTTCCCCATAGGGTTTCATTGATCGTGTACTCTTGAGTGTAGCTCGGGCTGAGAAGGTCGCAGCCATGGGAAAGTTGACAGTTAAGCCTATCTAGTGACAACCCATCATAGGCTAGCTGGGTGATCTTGCAACTTGTATCATGCCGGAGTTTGATTTTCACCATAGGGTTTCATTGATCGCTTACTCGGCAACTTGTATGAAGCAGGATTTCTACTTTCCCCTTAGCGCTTCATTGATCGTGTACTCTTGAGTGTAGATCGGGCTGAGAATGACGCAGCCATGGGAAAGTTGACAGTTAAGCCTATCTAGTGACAGCCCATCATAGGCTAGCTGGGTGATCTTGTAACTTGTACCATGTCGGAGTTTGATTTTCCCCATAGGGTTTCATTGATCGTATACTCTTGAGTGTAGCTCGGGCTGAGAAGGTCGCAGCCATGGGAAAGTTGACAGTTAAGCCTATCTAGTGACAACCCATCATAGGCTAGCTGGGTGATCTTGCAACTTGTATCATGCCGGAGTTTGATTTTCACCATAGGGTTTCATTGATCGCTTACTCGGCAACTTGTATGAAGCAGGATTTCTACTTTCCCCTTAGCGCTTCATTGATCGTGTACTCTTGAGTGTAGATCGGGCTGAGAATGACGCAGCCATGGGAAAGTTGACAGTTAAGCCTATCTAGTGACAGCCCATCATAGGCTAGCTGGGTGATCTTGCAACTTGTACCATGTCGGAGTTTGATTTTCCCCATAGGGTTTCATTGATCGTGTACTCTTGAGTGTAGCTCGGGCTGAGAATGACGCAGCCATGGGAAAGTTGACAGTTAAGCCTATCTAGTGACAGCCCATCATAGGCTAGCTGGGTGAGCTTGCAACTTGTACCATGTCGGAGTTTGATTTTCCCCATAGGGTTTCATTGATCGTGTACTCTTGAGTGTAGCTCGGGCTGAGAAGGTCGCAGCCATGGGAAAGTTGACAGTTAAGCCTATCTAGTGACAACCCATCATAGGCTAGCTGGGTGATCTTGCAACTTGTATCATGCCGGAGTTTGATTTTCACCATAGGGTTTCATTGATCGCTCACTCGGCAACTTGTATCAAGCAGGATTTCTACTTTCCCCTTAGCGCTTCATTGATCGTGTACTCTTGAGTGTAGCTCGGGCTGAGAATGACGCAGCCATGGGAAAGTTGACAGTTAAGCCTATCTAGTGACAGCCCATCATAGGCTAGCTGGGTGATCTTGCAACTTGTACCATGTCGGAGTTTGATTTTCCCCATAGGGTTTCATTGATTGTGTACTCTTGAGTGTAGCTCGGGCTGAGAATGACGCAGCCATGGGAAAGTTGACAGTTAAGCCTATCTAGTGACAGCCCATCATAGGCTAGCTGGGTGATCTTGCAACTTGTACCATGTCGGAGTTTGATTTTCCCCATAGGGTTTCATTGATCGTATACTCTTGAGTGTAGCTCGGGCTGAGAAGGTCGCAGCCATGGGAAAGTTGACAGTTAAGCCTATCTAGTGACAACCCATCATAGGCTAGCTGGGTGATCTTGCAACTTGTATCATGCCGGAGTTTGATTTTCACCATAGGGTTTCATTGATTGCTTACTCGGCTTTTTGTATGAAGCAGGATTTCTACTTTCCCCTTAGCGCTTCATTGATCGTGTACTCTTGAGTGTAGCTCGGGCTGAGAATGACGCAGCCATGGGAAAGTTGACAGTTAAGCCTATCTAGTGACAGCCCATCATAGGCTAGCTGGGTGATCTTGCAACTTGTACCATGTCGGAGTTTGATTTTCCCCACAGGGTTTCATTGATCGTGTACTCTTGAGTGTAGCTCGGGCTGAGAATGACGCAGCCATGGGAAAGTTGACAGTTAAGCCTATCTAGTGACAACCCATCATAGGCTAGCTGGGTGATCTTGCAACTTGTATCATGCCGGAGTTTGATTTTCACCATAGGGTTTCATTGATCGCTCACTCGGCAACTTGTATGAAGCAGGATTTCTACTTTCCCCTTAGCGCTTCATTGATCGTGTACTCTTGAGTGTAGATCGGGCTGAGAATGACGCAGCCATGGGAAAGTTGACAGTTAAGCCTATCTAGTGACAGCCCATCATAGGCTAGCTGGGTGATCTTGTAACTTGTACCATGTCAGAGTTTGATTTTCCCCATAGGGTTTCATTGATCGTGTACTCTTGAGTGTAGCTCGGGCTGAGAAGGTCGCAGCCATGGGAAAGTTGACAGTTAAGCCTATCTAGTGACAACCCATCATAGGCTAGCTGGGTGATCTTGCAACTTGTATCATGCCGGAGTTTGATTTTCACCATAGGGTTTCATTGATCGCTTACTCGGCAACTTGTATGAAGCAGGATTTCTACTTTCCCCTTAGCGCTTCATTGATCGTGTACTCTTGAGTGTAGATCGGGCTGAGAATGACGCAGCCATGGGAAAGTTGACAGTTAAGCCTATCTAGTGACAGCCCATCATAGGCTAGCTGGGTGATCTTGCAACTTGTACCATGTCGGAGTTTGATTTTCCCCATAGGGTTTCATTGATTGTGTACTCTTGAGTGTAGCTCGGGCTGAGAATGACGCAGCCATGGGAAAGTTGACAGTTAAGCCTATCTAGTGACAACCCATCATAGGCTAGCTGGGTGATCTTGCAACTTGTATCATGCCGGAGTTTGATTTTCACCATAGGGTTTCATTGATTGCTTACTCGGCATTTTGTATGAAGCAGGATTTCTACTTTCCCCTTAGCGCTTCATTGATCGTATACTCTTGAGTGTAGCTCGGGCTGAGAATGACGCAGCCATGGGAAAGTTGACAGTTAAGCCTATCTAGTGACAGCCCATCATAGGCTAGCTGGGTGAGCTTGCAACTTGTACCATGTCGGAGTTTGATTTTCCCCATAGGGTTTCATTGATCGTGTACTCTTGAGTGTAGCTCGGGCTGAGAAGGTCGCAGCCATGGGAAAGTTGACAGTTAAGCCTATCTAGTGACAACCCATCATAGGCTAGCTGGGTGATCTTGCAACTTGTATCATGCCGGAGTTTGATTTTCACCATAGGGTTTCATTGATCGCTTACTCGGCAACTTGTATGAAGCAGGATTTCTACTTTCCCCTTAGCGCTTCATTGATCGTGTACTCTTGAGTGTAGATCGGGCTGAGAATGACGCAGCCATGGGAAAGTTGACAGTTAAGCCTATCTAGTGACAGCCCATCATAGGCTAGCTGGGTGATCTTGCAACTTGTACCATGTCGGAGTTTGATTTTCCCCATAGGGTTTCATTGATTGTGTACTCTTGAGTGTAGCTCGGGCTGAGAATGACGCAGCCATGGGAAAGTTGACAGTTAAGCCTATCTAGTGACAGCCCATCATAGGCTAGCTGGGTGATCTTGCAACTTGTACCATGTCGGAGTTTGATTTTCCCCATAGGGTTTCATTGATCGTATACTCTTGAGTGTAGCTCGGGCTGAGAAGGTCGCAGCCATGGGAAAGTTGACAGTTAAGCCTATCTAGTGACAACCCATCATAGGCTAGCTGGGTGATCTTGCAACTTGTATCATGCCGGAGTTTGATTTTCACCATAGGGTTTCATTGATCGCTCACTCGGCAACTTGTATCAAGCAGGATTTCTACTTTCCCCTTAGCGCTTCATTGATCGTGTACTCTTGAGTGTAGCTCGGGCTGAGAATGACGCAGCCATGGGAAAGTTGACAGTTAAGCCTATCTAGTGACAGCCCATCATAGGCTAGCTGGGTGATCTTGCAACTTGTACCATGTCGGAGTTTGATTTTCCCCATAGGGTTTCATTGATCGTGTACTCTTGAGTGTAGCTCGGGCTGAGAATGACGCAGCCATGGGAAAGTTGACAGTTAAGCCTATCTAGTGACAGCCCATCATAGGCTAGCTGGGTGAGCTTGCAACTTGTACCATGTCGGAGTTTGATTTCCCCATAGGGTTTCATTGATCGTGTACTCTTGAGTGTAGCTCGGGCTGAGAAGGTCGCAGCCATGGGAAAGTTGACAGTTAAGCCTATCTAGTGACAACCCATCATAGGCTAGCTGGGTGATCTTGCAACTTGTATCATGCCGGAGTTTGATTTTCACCATAGGGTTTCATTGATCGCTTACTCGGCAACTTGTATGAAGCAGGATTTCTACTTTCCCCTTAGCGCTTCATTGATCGTGTACTCTTGAGTGTAGATCGGGCTGAGAATGACGCAGCCATGGGAAAGTTGACAGTTAAGCCTATCTAGTGACAGCACATCATAGGCTAGCTGGGTGAGCTTGCAACTTGTACCATGTCGGAGTTTGATTTTCCCCATAGGGTTTCATTGATTGTGTACTCTTGAGTGTAGCTCGGGCTGAGAAGGTCGCAGCCATGGGAAAGTTGACAGTTAAGCCTATCTAGTGACAACCCATCATAGGCTAGCTGGGTGATCTTGCAACTTGTATCATGCCGGAGTTTGATTTTCACCATAGGGTTTCATTGATTGCTTACTCGGCTTTTTGTATGAAGCAGGATTTCTACTTTCCCCTTAGCGCTTCATTGATCGTGTACTCTTGAGTGTAGCTCGGGCTGAGAATGACGCAGCCATGGGAAAGTTGACAGTTAAGCCTATCTAGTGACAGCCCATCATAGGCTAGCTGGGTGAGCTTGCAACTTGTACCATGTCGGAGTTTGATTTTCCCCACAGGGTTTCATTGATCGTGTACTCTTGAGTGTAGCTCGGGCTGAGAAGGTCGCAGCCATGGGAAAGTTGACAGTTAAGCCTATCTAGTGACAACCCATCATAGGCTAGCTGGGTGATCTTGCAACTTGTATCATGCCGGAGTTTGATTTTCACCATAGGGTTTCATTGATCGCTCACTCGGCAACTTGTATGAAGCAGGATTTCTACTTTCCCCTTAGCGCTTCATTGATCGTGTACTCTTGAGTGTAGATCGGGCTGAGAATGACGCAGCCATGGGAAAGTTGACAGTTAAGCCTATCTAGTGACAGCCCATCATAGGCTAGCTGGGTGATCTTGTAACTTGTACCATGTCGGAGTTTGATTTTCCCCATAGGGTTTCATTGATCGTGTACTCTTGAGTGTAGCTCGGGCTGAGAAGGTCGCAGCCATGGGAAAGTTGACAGTTAAGCCTATCTAGTGACAACCCATCATAGGCTAGCTGGGTGATCTTGCAACTTGTATCATGCCGGAGTTTGATTTTCACCATAGGGTTTCATTGATCGCTTACTCGGCAACTTGTATGAAGCAGGATTTCTACTTTCCCCTTAGCGCTTCATTGATCGTGTACTCTTGAGTGTAGATCGGGCTGAGAATGACGCAGCCATGGGAAAGTTGACAGTTAAGCCTATCTAGTGACAGCCCATCATAGGCTAGCTGGGTGATCTTGTAACTTGTACCATGTCGGAGTTTGATTTTCCCCATAGGGTTTCATTGATCGTATACTCTTGAGTGTAGCTCGGGCTGAGAAGGTCGCAGCCATGGGAAAGTTGACAGTTAAGCCTATCTAGTGACAACCCATCATAGGCTAGCTGGGTGATCTTGCAACTTGTATCATGCCGGAGTTTGATTTTCACCATAGGGTTTCATTGATCGCTTACTCGGCAACTTGTATGAAGCAGGATTTCTACTTTCCCCTTAGCGCTTCATTGATCGTGTACTCTTGAGTGTAGATCGGGCTGAGAATGACGCAGCCATGGGAAAGTTGACAGTTAAGCCTATCTAGTGACAGCCCATCATAGGCTAGCTGGGTGATCTTGTAACTTGTACCATGTCAGAGTTTGATTTTCCCCATAGGGTTTCATTGATCGTATACTCTTGAGTGTAGCTCGGGCTGAGAAGGTCGCAGCCATGGGAAAGCTGACAGTTAAGCCTATCTAGTGACAACCCATCATAGGCTAGCTGGGTGATCTTGCAACTTGTATCATGCCGGAGTTTGATTTTCACCATAGGGTTTCATTGATCGCTTACTCGGCAACTTGTATGAAGCAGGATTTCTACTTTCCCCTTAGCGCTTCATTGATCGTGTACTCTTGAGTGTAGATCGGGCTGAGAATGACGCAGCCATGGGAAAGTTGACAGTTAAGCCTATCTAGTGACAGCACATCATAGGCTAGCTGGGTGAGCTTGCAACTTGTACCATGTCGGAGTTTGATTTTCCCCATGGGGTTTCATTGATTGTGTACTCTTGAGTGTAGCTCGGGCTGAGAAGGTCGCAGCCATGGGAAAGTTGACAGTTAAGCCTATCTAGTGACAACCCATCATAGGCTAGCTGGGTGATCTTGCAACTTGTATCATGCCGGAGTTTGATTTTCACCATAGGGTTTCATTGATTGCTTACTCGGCATTTTGTATGAAGCAGGATTTCTACTTTCCCCTTAGCGCTTCATTGATCGTATACTCTTGAGTGTAGCTCGGGCTGAGAATGACGCAGCCATGGGAAAGTTGACAGTTAAGCCTATCTAGTGACAGCCCATCATAGGCTAGCTGGGTGAGCTTGCAACTTGTACCATGTCGGAGTTTGATTTTCCCCATAGGGTTTCATTGATCGTGTACTCTTGAGTGTAGCTCGGGCTGAGAAGGTCGCAGCCATGGGAAAGTTGACAGTTAAGCCTATCTAGTGACAACCCATCATAGGCTAGCTGGGTGATCTTGCAACTTGTATCATGCCGGAGTTTGATTTTCACCATAGGGTTTCATTGATCGCTCACTCGGCAACTTGTATGAAGCAGGATTTCTACTTTCCCCTTAGCGCTTCATTGATCGTGTACTCTTGAGTGTAGATCGGCTGAGAATGACGCAGCCATGGGAAAGTTGACAGTTAAGCCTATCTAGTGACAGCCCATCATAGGCTAGCTGGGTGATCTTGTAACTTGTACCATGTCGGAGTTTGATTTTCCCCATAGGGTTTCATTGATCGTGTACTCTTGAGTGTAGCTCGGGCTGAGAAGGTCGCAGCCATGGGAAAGTTGACAGTTAAGCCTATCTAGTGACAACCCATCATAGGCTAGCTGGGTGATCTTGCAACTTGTATCATGCCGGAGTTTGATTTTCACCATAGGGTTTCATTGATCGCTTACTCGGCAACTTGTATGAAGCAGGATTTCTACTTTCCCCTTAGCGCTTCATTGATCGTGTACTCTTGAGTGTAGATCGGGCTGAGAATGACGCAGCCATGGGAAAGTTGACAGTTAAGCCTATCTAGTGACAGCCCATCATAGGCTAGCTGGGTGATCTTGTAACTTGTACCATGTCGGAGTTTGATTTTCCCCATAGGGTTTCATTGATCGTATACTCTTGAGTGTAGCTCGGGCTGAGAAGGTCGCAGCCATGGGAAAGTTGACAGTTAAGCCTATCTAGTGACAACCCATCATAGGCTAGCTGGGTGATCTTGCAACTTGTATCATGCCGGAGTTTGATTTTCACCATAGGGTTTCATTGATCGCTTACTCGGCAACTTGTATGAAGCAGGATTTCTACTTTCCCCTTAGCGCTTCATTGATCGTGTACTCTTGAGTGTAGATCGGGCTGAGAATGACGCAGCCATGGGAAAGTTGACAGTTAAGCCTATCTAGTGACAGCCCATCATAGGCTAGCTGGGTGATCTTGTAACTTGTACCATGTCGGAGTTTGATTTTCCCCATAGGGTTTCATTGATCGTATACTCTTGAGTGTAGCTCGGGCTGAGAAGGTCGCAGCCATGGGAAAGTTGACAGTTAAGCCTATCTAGTGACAACCCATCATAGGCTAGCTGGGTGATCTTGCAACTTGTATCATGCCGGAGTTTGATTTTCACCATAGGGTTTCATTGATCGCTTACTCGGCAACTTGTATGAAGCAGGATTTCTACTTTCCCCTTAGCGCTTCATTGATCGTGTACTCTTGAGTGTAGATCGGGCTGAGAATGACGCAGCCATGGGAAAGTTGACAGTTAAGCCTATCTAGTGACAGCCCATCATAGGCTAGCTGGGTGATCTTGCAACTTGTACCATGTCGGAGTTTGATTTTCCCCATAGGGTTTCATTGATCGTGTACTCTTGAGTGTAGATCGGGCTGAGAATGACGCAGCCATGGGAAAGTTGACAGTTAAGCCTATCTAGTGACAGCCCATCATAGGCTAGCTGGGTGAGCTTGCAACTTGTACCATGTCGGAGTTTGATTTTCCCCATAGGGTTTCATTGATCGTGTACTCTTGAGTGTAGCTCGGGCTGAGAAGGTCGCAGCCATGGGAAAGTTGACAGTTAAGCCTATCTAGTGACAACCCATCATAGGCTAGCTGGGTGATCTTGCAACTTGTATCATGCCGGAGTTTGATTTTCACCATAGGGTTTCATTGATCGCTTACTCGGCAACTTGTATGAAGCAGGATTTCTACTTTCCCCTTAGCGCTTCATTGATCGTGTACTCTTGAGTGTAGATCGGGCTGAGAATGACGCAGCCATGGGAAAGTTGACAGTTAAGCCTATCTAGTGACAGCCCATCATAGGCTAGCTGGGTGATCTTGCAACTTGTACCATGTCGGAGTTTGATTTTCCCCATAGGGTTTCATTGATTGTGTACTCTTGAGTGTAGCTCGGGCTGAGAATGACGCAGCCATGGGAAAGTTGACAGTTAAGCCTATCTAGTGACAGCCCATCATAGGCTAGCTGGGTGATCTTGCAACTTGTACCATGTCGGAGTTTGATTTTCCCCATAGGGTTTCATTGATCGTATACTCTTGAGTGTAGCTCGGGCTGAGAAGGTCGCAGCCATGGGAAAGTTGACAGTTAAGCCTATCTAGTGACAACCCATCATAGGCTAGCTGGGTGATCTTGCAACTTGTATCATGCCGGAGTTTGATTTTCACCATAGGGTTTCATTGATTGCTTACTCGGCTTTTTGTATGAAGCAGGATTTCTACTTTCCCCTTAGCGCTTCATTGATCGTGTACTCTTGAGTGTAGCTCGGGCTGAGAATGACGCAGCCATGGGAAAGTTGACAGTTAAGCCTATCTAGTGACAGCCCATCATAGGCTAGCTGGGTGATCTTGCAACTTGTACCATGTCGGAGTTTGATTTTCCCCACAGGGTTTCATTGATCGTGTACTCTTGAGTGTAGCTCGGGCTGAGAATGACGCAGCCATGGGAAAGTTGACAGTTAAGCCTATCTAGTGACAACCCATCATAGGCTAGCTGGGTGATCTTGCAACTTGTATCATGCCGGAGTTTGATTTTCACCATAGGGTTTCATTGATCGCTCACTCGGCAACTTGTATGAAGCAGGATTTCTACTTTCCCCTTAGCGCTTCATTGATCGTGTACTCTTGAGTGTAGATCGGGCTGAGAATGACGCAGCCATGGGAAAGTTGACAGTTAAGCCTATCTAGTGACAGCCCATCATAGGCTAGCTGGGTGATCTTGTAACTTGTACCATGTCAGAGTTTGATTTTCCCCATAGGGTTTCATTGATCGTGTACTCTTGAGTGTAGCTCGGGCTGAGAAGGTCGCAGCCATGGGAAAGTTGACAGTTAAGCCTATCTAGTGACAACCCATCATAGGCTAGCTGGGTGATCTTGCAACTTGTATCATGCCGGAGTTTGATTTTCACCATAGGGTTTCATTGATCGCTTACTCGGCAACTTGTATGAAGCAGGATTTCTACTTTCCCCTTAGCGCTTCATTGATCGTGTACTCTTGAGTGTAGATCGGGCTGAGAATGACGCAGCCATGGGAAAGTTGACAGTTAAGCCTATCTAGTGACAGCCCATCATAGGCTAGCTGGGTGATCTTGCAACTTGTACCATGTCGGAGTTTGATTTTCCCCATAGGGTTTCATTGATTGTGTACTCTTGAGTGTAGCTCGGGCTGAGAATGACGCAGCCATGGGAAAGTTGACAGTTAAGCCTATCTAGTGACAACCCATCATAGGCTAGCTGGGTGATCTTGCAACTTGTATCATGCCGGAGTTTGATTTTCACCATAGGGTTTCATTGATTGCTTACTCGGCATTTTGTATGAAGCAGGATTTCTACTTTCCCCTTAGCGCTTCATTGATCGTATACTCTTGAGTGTAGCTCGGGCTGAGAATGACGCAGCCATGGGAAAGTTGACAGTTAAGCCTATCTAGTGACAGCCCATCATAGGCTAGCTGGGTGAGCTTGCAACTTGTACCATGTCGGAGTTTGATTTTCCCCATAGGGTTTCATTGATCGTGTACTCTTGAGTGTAGCTCGGGCTGAGAAGGTCGCAGCCATGGGAAAGTTGACAGTTAAGCCTATCTAGTGACAACCCATCATAGGCTAGCTGGGTGATCTTGCAACTTGTATCATGCCGGAGTTTGATTTTCACCATAGGGTTTCATTGATCGCTCACTCGGCAACTTGTATGAAGCAGGATTTCTACTTTCCCCTTAGCGCTTCATTGATCGTGTACTCTTGAGTGTAGATCGGGCTGAGAATGACGCAGCCATGGGAAAGTTGACAGTTAAGCCTATCTAGTGACAGCCCATCATAGGCTAGCTGGGTGATCTTGTAACTTGTACCATGTCGGAGTTTGATTTTCCCCATAGGGTTTCATTGATCGTGTACTCTTGAGTGTAGCTCGGGCTGAGAAGGTCGCAGCCATGGGAAAGTTGACAGTTAAGCCTATCTAGTGACAACCCATCATAGGCTAGCTGGGTGATCTTGCAACTTGTATCATGCCGGAGTTTGATTTTCACCATAGGGTTTCATTGATCGCTTACTCGGCAACTTGTATGAAGCAGGATTTCTACTTTCCCCTTAGCGCTTCATTGATCGTGTACTCTTGAGTGTAGATCGGGCTGAGAATGACGCAGCCATGGGAAAGTTGACAGTTAAGCCTATCTAGTGACAGCCCATCATAGGCTAGCTGGGTGATCTTGTAACTTGTACCATGTCGGAGTTTGATTTTCCCCATAGGGTTTCATTGATCGTATACTCTTGAGTGTAGCTCGGGCTGAGAAGGTCGCAGCCATGGGAAAGTTGACAGTTAAGCCTATCTAGTGACAACCCATCATAGGCTAGCTGGGTGATCTTGCAACTTGTATCATGCCGGAGTTTGATTTTCACCATAGGGTTTCATTGATCGCTTACTCGGCAACTTGTATGAAGCAGGATTTCTACTTTCCCCTTAGCGCTTCATTGATCGTGTACTCTTGAGTGTAGATCGGGCTGAGAATGACGCAGCCATGGGAAAGTTGACAGTTAAGCCTATCTAGTGACAGCCCATCATAGGCTAGCTGGGTGATCTTGTAACTTGTACCATGTCGGAGTTTGATTTTCCCCATAGGGTTTCATTGATCGTATACTCTTGAGTGTAGCTCGGGCTGAGAAGGTCGCAGCCATGGGAAAGTTGACAGTTAAGCCTATCTAGTGACAACCCATCATAGGCTAGCTGGGTGATCTTGCAACTTGTATCATGCCGGAGTTTGATTTTCACCATAGGGTTTCATTGATCGCTTACTCGGCAACTTGTATGAAGCAGGATTTCTACTTTCCCCTTAGCGCTTCATTGATCGTGTACTCTTGAGTGTAGATCGGGCTGAGAATGACGCAGCCATGGGAAAGTTGACAGTTAAGCCTATCTAGTGACAGCCCATCATAGGCTAGCTGGGTGATCTTGCAACTTGTACCATGTCGGAGTTTGATTTTCCCCATAGGGTTTCATTGATCGTGTACTCTTGAGTGTAGCTCGGGCTGAGAATGACGCAGCCATGGGAAAGTTGACAGTTAAGCCTATCTAGTGACAGCCCATCATAGGCTAGCTGGGTGAGCTTGCAACTTGTACCATGTCGGAGTTTGATTTTCCCCATAGGGTTTCATTGATCGTGTACTCTTGAGTGTAGCTCGGGCTGAGAAGGTCGCAGCCATGGGAAAGTTGACAGTTAAGCCTATCTAGTGACAACCCATCATAGGCTAGCTGGGTGATCTTGCAACTTGTATCATGCCGGAGTTTGATTTTCACCATAGGGTTTCATTGATCGCTTACTCGGCAACTTGTATGAAGCAGGATTTCTACTTTCCCCTTAGCGCTTCATTGATCGTGTACTCTTGAGTGTAGATCGGGCTGAGAATGACGCAGCCATGGGAAAGTTGACAGTTAAGCCTATCTAGTGACAGCCCATCATAGGCTAGCTGGGTGATCTTGCAACTTGTACCATGTCGGAGTTTGATTTTCCCCATAGGGTTTCATTGATTGTGTACTCTTGAGTGTAGCTCGGGCTGAGAATGACGCAGCCATGGGAAAGTTGACAGTTAAGCCTATCTAGTGACAGCCCATCATAGGCTAGCTGGGTGATCTTGCAACTTGTACCATGTCGGAGTTTGATTTTCCCCATAGGGTTTCATTGATCGTATACTCTTGAGTGTAGCTCGGGCTGAGAAGGTCGCAGCCATGGGAAAGTTGACAGTTAAGCCTATCTAGTGACAACCCATCATAGGCTAGCTGGGTGATCTTGCAACTTGTATCATGCCGGAGTTTGATTTTCACCATAGGGTTTCATTGATCGCTCACTCGGCAACTTGTATCAAGCAGGATTTCTACTTTCCCCTTAGCGCTTCATTGATCGTGTACTCTTGAGTGTAGCTCGGGCTGAGAATGACACAGCCATGGGAAAGTTGACAGTTAAGCCTATCTAGTGACAGCCCATCATAGGCTAGCTGGGTGATCTTGCAACTTGTACCATGTCGGAGTTTGATTTTCCCCATAGGGTTTCATTGATCGTGTACTCTTGAGTGTAGCTCGGGCTGAGAATGACGCAGCCATGGGAAAGTTGACAGTTAAGCCTATCTAGTGACAGCCCATCATAGGCTAGCTGGGTGAGCTTGCAACTTGTACCATGTCGGAGTTTGATTTTCCCCATAGGGTTTCATTGATCGTGTACTCTTGAGTGTAGCTCGGGCTGAGAAGGTCGCAGCCATGGGAAAGTTGACAGTTAAGCCTATCTAGTGACAACCCATCATAGGCTAGCTGGGTGATCTTGCAACTTGTATCATGCCGGAGTTTGATTTTCACCATAGGGTTTCATTGATCGCTTACTCGGCAACTTGTATGAAGCAGGATTTCTACTTTCCCCTTAGCGCTTCATTGATCGTGTACTCTTGAGTGTAGATCGGGCTGAGAATGACGCAGCCATGGGAAAGTTGACAGTTAAGCCTATCTAGTGACAGCACATCATAGGCTAGCTGGGTGAGCTTGCAACTTGTACCATGTCGGAGTTTGATTTTCCCCATAGGGTTTCATTGATTGTGTACTCTTGAGTGTAGCTCGGGCTGAGAAGGTCGCAGCCATGGGAAAGTTGACAGTTAAGCCTATCTAGTGACAACCCATCATAGGCTAGCTGGGTGATCTTGCAACTTGTATCATGCCGGAGTTTGATTTTCACCATAGGGTTTCATTGATTGCTTACTCGGCTTTTTGTATGAAGCAGGATTTCTACTTTCCCCTTAGCGCTTCATTGATCGTGTACTCTTGAGTGTAGCTCGGGCTGAGAATGACGCAGCCATGGGAAAGTTGACAGTTAAGCCTATCTAGTGACAGCCCATCATAGGCTAGCTGGGTGAGCTTGCAACTTGTACCATGTCGGAGTTTGATTTTCCCCACAGGGTTTCATTGATCGTGTACTCTTGAGTGTAGCTCGGGCTGAGAAGGTCGCAGCCATGGGAAAGTTGACAGTTAAGCCTATCTAGTGACAACCCATCATAGGCTAGCTGGGTGATCTTGCAACTTGTATCATGCCGGAGTTTGATTTTCACCATAGGGTTTCATTGATCGCTTACTCGGCAACTTGTATGAAGCAGGATTTCTACTTTCCCCTTAGCGCTTCATTGATCGTGTACTCTTGAGTGTAGATCGGGCTGAGAATGACGCAGCCATGGGAAAGTTGACAGTTAAGCCTATCTAGTGACAGCCCATCATAGGCTAGCTGGGTGATCTTGTAACTTGTACCATGTCGGAGTTTGATTTTCCCCATAGGGTTTCATTGATCGTGTACTCTTGAGTGTAGCTCGGGCTGAGAAGGTCGCAGCCATGGGAAAGTTGACAGTTAAGCCTATCTAGTGACAACCCATCATAGGCTAGCTGGGTGATCTTGCAACTTGTATCATGCCGGAGTTTGATTTTCACCATAGGGTTTCATTGATCGCTTACTCGGCAACTTGTATGAAGCAGGATTTCTACTTTCCCCTTAGCGCTTCATTGATCGTGTACTCTTGAGTGTAGATCGGGCTGAGAATGACGCAGCCATGGGAAAGTTGACAGTTAAGCCTATCTAGTGACAGCCCATCATAGGCTAGCTGGGTGATCTTGTAACTTGTACCATGTCGGAGTTTGATTTTCCCCATAGGGTTTCATTGATCGTATACTCTTGAGTGTAGCTCGGGCTGAGAAGGTCGCAGCCATGGGAAAGTTGACAGTTAAGCCTATCTAGTGACAACCCATCATAGGCTAGCTGGGTGATCTTGCAACTTGTATCATGCCGGAGTTTGATTTTCACCATAGGGTTTCATTGATCGCTTACTCGGCAACTTGTATGAAGCAGGATTTCTACTTTCCCCTTAGCGCTTCATTGATCGTGTACTCTTGAGTGTAGATCGGGCTGAGAATGACGCAGCCATGGGAAAGTTGACAGTTAAGCCTATCTAGTGACAGCCCATCATAGGCTAGCTGGGTGATCTTGTAACTTGTACCATGTCAGAGTTTGATTTTCCCCATAGGGTTTCATTGATCGTATACTCTTGAGTGTAGCTCGGGCTGAGAAGGTCGCAGCCATGGGAAAGTTGACAGTTAAGCCTATCTAGTGACAACCCATCATAGGCTAGCTGGGTGATCTTGCAACTTGTATCATGCCGGAGTTTGATTTTCACCATAGGGTTTCATTGATCGCTTACTCGGCAACTTGTATGAAGCAGGATTTCTACTTTCCCCTTAGCGCTTCATTGATCGTGTACTCTTGAGTGTAGATCGGGCTGAGAATGACGCAGCCATGGGAAAGTTGACAGTTAAGCCTATCTAGTGACAGCACATCATAGGCTAGCTGGGTGAGCTTGCAACTTGTACCATGTCGGAGTTTGATTTTCCCCATGGGGTTTCATTGATTGTGTACTCTTGAGTGTAGCTCGGGCTGAGAAGGTCGCAGCCATGGGAAAGTTGACAGTTAAGCCTATCTAGTGACAACCCATCATAGGCTAGCTGGGTGATCTTGCAACTTGTATCATGCCGGAGTTTGATTTTCACCATAGGGTTTCATTGATTGCTTACTCGGCATTTTGTATGAAGCAGGATTTCTACTTTCCCCTTAGCGCTTCATTGATCGTATACTCTTGAGTGTAGCTCGGGCTGAGAATGACGCAGCCATGGGAAAGTTGACAGTTAAGCCTATCTAGTGACAGCCCATCATAGGCTAGCTGGGTGAGCTTGCAACTTGTACCATGTCGGAGTTTGATTTTCCCCATAGGGTTTCATTGATCGTGTACTCTTGAGTGTAGCTCGGGCTGAGAAGGTCGCAGCCATGGGAAAGTTGACAGTTAAGCCTATCTAGTGACAACCCATCATAGGCTAGCTGGGTGATCTTGCAACTTGTATCATGCCGGAGTTTGATTTTCACCATAGGGTTTCATTGATCGCTCACTCGGCAACTTGTATGAAGCAGGATTTCTACTTTCCCCTTAGCGCTTCATTGATCGTGTACTCTTGAGTGTAGATCGGGCTGAGAATGACGCAGCCATGGGAAAGTTGACAGTTAAGCCTATCTAGTGACAGCCCATCATAGGCTAGCTGGGTGATCTTGTAACTTGTACCATGTCGGAGTTTGATTTTCCCCATAGGGTTTCATTGATCGTGTACTCTTGAGTGTAGCTCGGGCTGAGAAGGTCGCAGCCATGGGAAAGTTGACAGTTAAGCCTATCTAGTGACAACCCATCATAGGCTAGCTGGGTGATCTTGCAACTTGTATCATGCCGGAGTTTGATTTTCACCATAGGGTTTCATTGATCGCTTACTCGGCAACTTGTATGAAGCAGGATTTCTACTTTCCCCTTAGCGCTTCATTGATCGTGTACTCTTGAGTGTAGATCGGGCTGAGAATGACGCAGCCATGGGAAAGTTGACAGTTAAGCCTATCTAGTGACAGCCCATCATAGGCTAGCTGGGTGATCTTGTAACTTGTACCATGTCGGAGTTTGATTTTCCCCATAGGGTTTCATTGATCGTATACTCTTGAGTGTAGCTCGGGCTGAGAAGGTCGCAGCCATGGGAAAGTTGACAGTTAAGCCTATCTAGTGACAACCCATCATAGGCTAGCTGGGTGATCTTGCAACTTGTATCATGCCGGAGTTTGATTTTCACCATAGGGTTTCATTGATCGCTTACTCGGCAACTTGTATGAAGCAGGATTTCTACTTTCCCCTTAGCGCTTCATTGATCGTGTACTCTTGAGTGTAGATCGGGCTGAGAATGACGCAGCCATGGGAAAGTTGACAGTTAAGCCTATCTAGTGACAGCCCATCATAGGCTAGCTGGGTGATCTTGTAACTTGTACCATGTCAGAGTTTGATTTTCCCCATAGGGTTTCATTGATCGTATACTCTTGAGTGTAGCTCGGGCTGAGAAGGTCGCAGCCATGGGAAAGTTGACAGTTAAGCCTATCTAGTGACAACCCATCATAGGCTAGCTGGGTGATCTTGCAACTTGTATCATGCCGGAGTTTGATTTTCACCATAGGGTTTCATTGATCGCTTACTCGGCAACTTGTATGAAGCAGGATTTCTACTTTCCCCTTAGCGCTTCATTGATCGTGTACTCTTGAGTGTAGATCGGGCTGAGAATGACGCAGCCATGGGAAAGTTGACAGTTAAGCCTATCTAGTGACAGCACATCATAGGCTAGCTGGGTGAGCTTGCAACTTGTACCATGTCGGAGTTTGATTTTCCCCATGGGGTTTCATTGATTGTGTACTCTTGAGTGTAGCTCGGGCTGAGAAGGTCGCAGCCATGGGAAAGTTGACAGTTAAGCCTATCTAGTGACAACCCATCATAGGCTAGCTGGGTGATCTTGCAACTTGTATCATGCCGGAGTTTGATTTTCACCATAGGGTTTCATTGATTGCTTACTCGGCATTTTGTATGAAGCAGGATTTCTACTTTCCCCTTAGCGCTTCATTGATCGTATACTCTTGAGTGTAGCTCGGGCTGAGAATGACGCAGCCATGGGAAAGTTGACAGTTAAGCCTATCTAGTGACAGCCCATCATAGGCTAGCTGGGTGAGCTTGCAACTTGTACCATGTCGGAGTTTGATTTTCCCCATAGGGTTTCATTGATCGTGTACTCTTGAGTGTAGCTCGGGCTGAGAAGGTCGCAGCCATGGGAAAGTTGACAGTTAAGCCTATCTAGTGACAACCCATCATAGGCTAGCTGGGTGATCTTGCAACTTGTATCATGCCGGAGTTTGATTTTCACCATAGGGTTTCATTGATCGCTCACTCGGCAACTTGTATGAAGCAGGATTTCTACTTTCCCCTTAGCGCTTCATTGATCGTGTACTCTTGAGTGTAGATCGGGCTGAGAATGACGCAGCCATGGGAAAGTTGACAGTTAAGCCTATCTAGTGACAGCCCATCATAGGCTAGCTGGGTGATCTTGTAACTTGTACCATGTCGGAGTTTGATTTTCCCCATAGGGTTTCATTGATCGTGTACTCTTGAGTGTAGCTCGGGCTGAGAAGGTCGCAGCCATGGGAAAGTTGACAGTTAAGCCTATCTAGTGACAACCCATCATAGGCTAGCTGGGTGATCTTGCAACTTGTATCATGCCGGAGTTTGATTTTCACCATAGGGTTTCATTGATCGCTTACTCGGCAACTTGTATGAAGCAGGATTTCTACTTTCCCCTTAGCGCTTCATTGATCGTGTACTCTTGAGTGTAGATCGGGCTGAGAATGACGCAGCCATGGGAAAGTTGACAGTTAAGCCTATCTAGTGACAGCCCATCATAGGCTAGCTGGGTGATCTTGTAACTTGTACCATGTCGGAGTTTGATTTTCCCCATAGGGTTTCATTGATCGTGTACTCTTGAGTGTAGCTCGGGCTGAGAAGGTCGCAGCCATGGGAAAGTTGACAGTTAAGCCTATCTAGTGACAACCCATCATAGGCTAGCTGGGTGATCTTGCAACTTGTATCATGCCGGAGTTTGATTTTCACCATAGGGTTTCATTGATCGCTTACTCGGCAACTTGTATGAAGCAGGATTTCTACTTTCCCCTTAGCGCTTCATTGATCGTGTACTCTTGAGTGTAGATCGGGCTGAGAATGACGCAGCCATGGGAAAGTTGACAGTTAAGCCTATCTAGTGACAGCCCATCATAGGCTAGCTGGGTGATCTTGCAACTTGTACCATGTCGGAGTTTGATTTTCCCCATAGGGTTTCATTGATCGTGTACTCTTGAGTGTAGCTCGGGCTGAGAATGACGCAGCCATGGGAAAGTTGACAGTTAAGCCTATCTAGTGACAGCCCATCATAGGCTAGCTGGGTGAGCTTGCAACTTGTACCATGTCGGAGTTTGATTTTCCCCATAGGGTTTCATTGATCGTGTACTCTTGAGTGTAGCTCGGGCTGAGAAGGTCGCAGCCATGGGAAAGTTGACAGTTAAGCCTATCTAGTGACAACCCATCATAGGCTAGCTGGGTGATCTTGCAACTTGTATCATGCCGGAGTTTGATTTTCACCATAGGGTTTCATTGATCGCTTACTCGGCAACTTGTATGAAGCAGGATTTCTACTTTCCCCTTAGCGCTTCATTGATCGTGTACTCTTGAGTGTAGATCGGGCTGAGAATGACGCAGCCATGGGAAAGTTGACAGTTAAGCCTATCTAGTGACAGCCCATCATAGGCTAGCTGGGTGATCTTGCAACTTGTACCATGTCGGAGTTTGATTTTCCCCATAGGGTTTCATTGATTGTGTACTCTTGAGTGTAGCTCGGGCTGAGAATGACGCAGCCATGGGAAAGTTGACAGTTAAGCCTATCTAGTGACAGCCCATCATAGGCTAGCTGGGTGATCTTGCAACTTGTACCATGTCGGAGTTTGATTTTCCCCATAGGGTTTCATTGATCGTATACTCTTGAGTGTAGCTCGGGCTGAGAAGGTCGCAGCCATGGGAAAGTTGACAGTTAAGCCTATCTAGTGACAACCCATCATAGGCTAGCTGGGTGATCTTGCAACTTGTATCATGCCGGAGTTTGATTTTCACCATAGGGTTTCATTGATCGCTCACTCGGCAACTTGTATCAAGCAGGATTTCTACTTTCCCCTTAGCGCTTCATTGATCGTGTACTCTTGAGTGTAGCTCGGGCTGAGAATGACGCAGCCATGGGAAAGTTGACAGTTAAGCCTATCTAGTGACAGCCCATCATAGGCTAGCTGGGTGATCTTGCAACTTGTACCATGTCGGAGTTTGATTTTCCCCATAGGGTTTCATTGATCGTGTACTCTTGAGTGTAGCTCGGGCTGAGAATGACGCAGCCATGGGAAAGTTGACAGTTAAGCCTATCTAGTGACAGCCCATCATAGGCTAGCTGGGTGAGCTTGCAACTTGTACCATGTCGGAGTTTGATTTTCCCCATAGGGTTTCATTGATCGTGTACTCTTGAGTGTAGCTCGGGCTGAGAAGGTCGCAGCCATGGGAAAGTTGACAGTTAAGCCTATCTAGTGACAACCCATCATAGGCTAGCTGGGTGATCTTGCAACTTGTATCATGCCGGAGTTTGATTTTCACCATAGGGTTTCATTGATCGCTTACTCGGCAACTTGTATGAAGCAGGATTTCTACTTTCCCCTTAGCGCTTCATTGATCGTGTACTCTTGAGTGTAGATCGGGCTGAGAATGACGCAGCCATGGGAAAGTTGACAGTTAAGCCTATCTAGTGACAGCACATCATAGGCTAGCTGGGTGAGCTTGCAACTTGTACCATGTCGGAGTTTGATTTTCCCCATAGGGTTTCATTGATTGTGTACTCTTGAGTGTAGCTCGGGCTGAGAAGGTCGCAGCCATGGGAAAGTTGACAGTTAAGCCTATCTAGTGACAACCCATCATAGGCTAGCTGGGTGATCTTGCAACTTGTATCATGCCGGAGTTTGATTTTCACCATAGGGTTTCATTGATTGCTTACTCGGCTTCTTGTATGAAGCAGGATTTCTACTTTCCCCTTAGCGCTTCATTGATCGTGTACTCTTGAGTGTAGCTCGGGCTGAGAATGACGCAGCCATGGGAAAGTTGACAGTTAAGCCTATCTAGTGACAGCCCATCATAGGCTAGCTGGGTGAGCTTGCAACTTGTACCATGTCGGAGTTTGATTTTCCCCACAGGGTTTCATTGATCGTGTACTCTTGAGTGTAGCTCGGGCTGAGAAGGTCGCAGCCATGGGAAAGTTGACAGTTAAGCCTATCTAGTGACAACCCATCATAGGCTAGCTGGGTGATCTTGCAACTTGTATCATGCCGGAGTTTGATTTTCACCATAGGGTTTCATTGATCGCTCACTCGGCAACTTGTATGAAGCAGGATTTCTACTTTCCCCTTAGCGCTTCATTGATCGTGTACTCTTGAGTGTAGATCGGGCTGAGAATGACGCAGCCATGGGAAAGTTGACAGTTAAGCCTATCTAGTGACAGCCCATCATAGGCTAGCTGGGTGATCTTGTAACTTGTACCATGTCAGAGTTTGATTTTCCCCATAGGGTTTCATTGATCGTATACTCTTGAGTGTAGCTCGGGCTGAGAAGGTCGCAGCCATGGGAAAGTTGACAGTTAAGCCTATCTAGTGACAACCCATCATAGGCTAGCTGGGTGATCTTGCAACTTGTATCATGCCGGAGTTTGATTTTCACCATAGGGTTTCATTGATCGCTTACTCGGCAACTTGTATGAAGCAGGATTTCTACTTTCCCCTTAGCGCTTCATTGATCGTGTACTCTTGAGTGTAGATCGGGCTGAGAATGACGCAGCCATGGGAAAGTTGACAGTTAAGCCTATCTAGTGACAGCACATCATAGGCTAGCTGGGTGAGCTTGCAACTTGTACCATGTCGGAGTTTGATTTTCCCCATGGGGTTTCATTGATTGTGTACTCTTGAGTGTAGCTCGGGCTGAGAAGGTCGCAGCCATGGGAAAGTTGACAGTTAAGCCTATCTAGTGACAACCCATCATAGGCTAGCTGGGTGATCTTGCAACTTGTATCATGCCGGAGTTTGATTTTCACCATAGGGTTTCATTGATTGCTTACTCGGCATTTTGTATGAAGCAGGATTTCTACTTTCCCCTTAGCGCTTCATTGATCGTATACTCTTGAGTGTAGCTCGGGCTGAGAATGACGCAGCCATGGGAAAGTTGACAGTTAAGCCTATCTAGTGACAGCCCATCATAGGCTAGCTGGGTGAGCTTGCAACTTGTACCATGTCGGAGTTTGATTTTCCCCATAGGGTTTCATTGATCGTGTACTCTTGAGTGTAGCTCGGGCTGAGAAGGTCGCAGCCATGGGAAAGTTGACAGTTAAGCCTATCTAGTGACAACCCATCATAGGCTAGCTGGGTGATCTTGCAACTTGTATCATGCCGGAGTTTGATTTTCACCATAGGGTTTCATTGATCGCTCACTCGGCAACTTGTATGAAGCAGGATTTCTACTTTCCCCTTAGCGCTTCATTGATCGTGTACTCTTGAGTGTAGATCGGGCTGAGAATGACGCAGCCATGGGAAAGTTGACAGTTAAGCCTATCTAGTGACAGCCCATCATAGGCTAGCTGGGTGATCTTGTAACTTGTACCATGTCGGAGTTTGATTTTCCCCATAGGGTTTCATTGATCGTGTACTCTTGAGTGTAGCTCGGGCTGAGAAGGTCGCAGCCATGGGAAAGTTGACAGTTAAGCCTATCTAGTGACAACCCATCATAGGCTAGCTGGGTGATCTTGCAACTTGTATCATGCCGGAGTTTGATTTTCACCATAGGGTTTCATTGATCGCTTACTCGGCAACTTGTATGAAGCAGGATTTCTACTTTCCCCTTAGCGCTTCATTGATCGTGTACTCTTGAGTGTAGATCGGGCTGAGAATGACGCAGCCATGGGAAAGTTGACAGTTAAGCCTATCTAGTGACAGCCCATCATAGGCTAGCTGGGTGATCTTGTAACTTGTACCATGTCGGAGTTTGATTTTCCCCATAGGGTTTCATTGATCGTATACTCTTGAGTGTAGCTCGGGCTGAGAAGGTCGCAGCCATGGGAAAGTTGACAGTTAAGCCTATCTAGTGACAACCCATCATAGGCTAGCTGGGTGATCTTGCAACTTGTATCATGCCGGAGTTTGATTTTCACCATAGGGTTTCATTGATCGCTTACTCGGCAACTTGTATGAAGCAGGATTTCTACTTTCCCCTTAGCGCTTCATTGATCGTGTACTCTTGAGTGTAGATCGGGCTGAGAATGACGCAGCCATGGGAAAGTTGACAGTTAAGCCTATCTAGTGACAGCCCATCATAGGCTAGCTGGGTGATCTTGTAACTTGTACCATGTCGGAGTTTGATTTTCCCCATAGGGTTTCATTGATCGTATACTCTTGAGTGTAGCTCGGGCTGAGAAGGTCGCAGCCATGGGAAAGTTGACAGTTAAGCCTATCTAGTGACAACCCATCATAGGCTAGCTGGGTGATCTTGCAACTTGTATCATGCCGGAGTTTGATTTTCACCATAGGGTTTCATTGATCGCTTACTCGGCAACTTGTATGAAGCAGGATTTCTACTTTCCCCTTAGCGCTTCATTGATCGTGTACTCTTGAGTGTAGATCGGGCTGAGAATGACGCAGCCATGGGAAAGTTGACAGTTAAGCCTATCTAGTGACAGCCCATCATAGGCTAGCTGGGTGATCTTGTAACTTGTACCATGTCAGAGTTTGATTTTCCCCATAGGGTTTCATTGATCGTATACTCTTGAGTGTAGCTCGGGCTGAGAAGGTCGCAGCCATGGGAAAGTTGACAGTTAAGCCTATCTAGTGACAACCCATCATAGGCTAGCTGGGTGATCTTGCAACTTGTATCATGCCGGAGTTTGATTTTCACCATAGGGTTTCATTGATCGCTTACTCGGCAACTTGTATGAAGCAGGATTTCTACTTTCCCCTTAGCGCTTCATTGATCGTGTACTCTTGAGTGTAGATCGGGCTGAGAATGACGCAGCCATGGGAAAGTTGACAGTTAAGCCTATCTAGTGACAGCACATCATAGGCTAGCTGGGTGAGCTTGCAACTTGTACCATGTCGGAGTTTGATTTTCCCCATGGGGTTTCATTGATTGTGTACTCTTGAGTGTAGCTCGGGCTGAGAAGGTCGCAGCCATGGGAAAGTTGACAGTTAAGCCTATCTAGTGACAACCCATCATAGGCTAGCTGGGTGATCTTGCAACTTGTATCATGCCGGAGTTTGATTTTCACCATAGGGTTTCATTGATTGCTTACTCGGCATTTTGTATGAAGCAGGATTTCTACTTTCCCCTTAGCGCTTCATTGATCGTATACTCTTGAGTGTAGCTCGGGCTGAGAATGACGCAGCCATGGGAAAGTTGACAGTTAAGCCTATCTAGTGACAGCCCATCATAGGCTAGCTGGGTGAGCTTGCAACTTGTACCATGTCGGAGTTTGATTTTCCCCATAGGGTTTCATTGATCGTGTACTCTTGAGTGTAGCTCGGGCTGAGAAGGTCGCAGCCATGGGAAAGTTGACAGTTAAGCCTATCTAGTGACAACCCATCATAGGCTAGCTGGGTGATCTTGCAACTTGTATCATGCCGGAGTTTGATTTTCACCATAGGGTTTCATTGATCGCTCACTCGGCAACTTGTATGAAGCAGGATTTCTACTTTCCCCTTAGCGCTTCATTGATCGTGTACTCTTGAGTGTAGATCGGGCTGAGAATGACGCAGCCATGGGAAAGTTGACAGTTAAGCCTATCTAGTGACAGCCCATCATAGGCTAGCTGGGTGATCTTGTAACTTGTACCATGTCGGAGTTTGATTTTCCCCATAGGGTTTCATTGATCGTGTACTCTTGAGTGTAGCTCGGGCTGAGAAGGTCGCAGCCATGGGAAAGTTGACAGTTAAGCCTATCTAGTGACAACCCATCATAGGCTAGCTGGGTGATCTTGCAACTTGTATCATGCCGGAGTTTGATTTTCACCATAGGGTTTCATTGATCGCTTACTCGGCAACTTGTATGAAGCAGGATTTCTACTTTCCCCTTAGCGCTTCATTGATCGTGTACTCTTGAGTGTAGATCGGGCTGAGAATGACGCAGCCATGGGAAAGTTGACAGTTAAGCCTATCTAGTGACAGCCCATCATAGGCTAGCTGGGTGATCTTGTAACTTGTACCATGTCGGAGTTTGATTTTCCCCATAGGGTTTCATTGATCGTATACTCTTGAGTGTAGCTCGGGCTGAGAAGGTCGCAGCCATGGGAAAGTTGACAGTTAAGCCTATCTAGTGACAACCCATCATAGGCTAGCTGGGTGATCTTGCAACTTGTATCATGCCGGAGTTTGATTTTCACCATAGGGTTTCATTGATCGCTTACTCGGCAACTTGTATGAAGCAGGATTTCTACTTTCCCCTTAGCGCTTCATTGATCGTGTACTCTTGAGTGTAGATCGGGCTGAGAATGACGCAGCCATGGGAAAGTTGACAGTTAAGCCTATCTAGTGACAGCCCATCATAGGCTAGCTGGGTGATCTTGTAACTTGTACCATGTCAGAGTTTGATTTTCCCCATAGGGTTTCATTGATCGTATACTCTTGAGTGTAGCTCGGGCTGAGAAGGTCGCAGCCATGGGAAAGTTGACAGTTAAGCCTATCTAGTGACAACCCATCATAGGCTAGCTGGGTGATCTTGCAACTTGTATCATGCCGGAGTTTGATTTTCACCATAGGGTTTCATTGATCGCTTACTCGGCAACTTGTATGAAGCAGGATTTCTACTTTCCCCTTAGCGCTTCATTGATCGTGTACTCTTGAGTGTAGATCGGGCTGAGAATGACGCAGCCATGGGAAAGTTGACAGTTAAGCCTATCTAGTGACAGCACATCATAGGCTAGCTGGGTGAGCTTGCAACTTGTACCATGTCGGAGTTTGATTTTCCCCATGGGGTTTCATTGATTGTGTACTCTTGAGTGTAGCTCGGGCTGAGAAGGTCGCAGCCATGGGAAAGTTGACAGTTAAGCCTATCTAGTGACAACCCATCATAGGCTAGCTGGGTGATCTTGCAACTTGTATCATGCCGGAGTTTGATTTTCACCATAGGGTTTCATTGATTGCTTACTCGGCATTTTGTATGAAGCAGGATTTCTACTTTCCCCTTAGCGCTTCATTGATCGTATACTCTTGAGTGTAGCTCGGGCTGAGAATGACGCAGCCATGGGAAAGTTGACAGTTAAGCCTATCTAGTGACAGCCCATCATAGGCTAGCTGGGTGAGCTTGCAACTTGTACCATGTCGGAGTTTGATTTTCCCCATAGGGTTTCATTGATCGTGTACTCTTGAGTGTAGCTCGGGCTGAGAAGGTCGCAGCCATGGGAAAGTTGACAGTTAAGCCTATCTAGTGACAACCCATCATAGGCTAGCTGGGTGATCTTGCAACTTGTATCATGCCGGAGTTTGATTTTCACCATAGGGTTTCATTGATCGCTCACTCGGCAACTTGTATGAAGCAGGATTTCTACTTTCCCCTTAGCGCTTCATTGATCGTGTACTCTTGAGTGTAGATCGGGCTGAGAATGACGCAGCCATGGGAAAGTTGACAGTTAAGCCTATCTAGTGACAGCCCATCATAGGCTAGCTGGGTGATCTTGTAACTTGTACCATGTCGGAGTTTGATTTTCCCCATAGGGTTTCATTGATCGTGTACTCTTGAGTGTAGCTCGGGCTGAGAAGGTCGCAGCCATGGGAAAGTTGACAGTTAAGCCTATCTAGTGACAACCCATCATAGGCTAGCTGGGTGATCTTGCAACTTGTATCATGCCGGAGTTTGATTTTCACCATAGGGTTTCATTGATCGCTTACTCGGCAACTTGTATGAAGCAGGATTTCTACTTTCCCCTTAGCGCTTCATTGATCGTGTACTCTTGAGTGTAGATCGGGCTGAGAATGACGCAGCCATGGGAAAGTTGACAGTTAAGCCTATCTAGTGACAGCCCATCATAGGCTAGCTGGGTGATCTTGTAACTTGTACCATGTCGGAGTTTGATTTTCCCCATAGGGTTTCATTGATCGTGTACTCTTGAGTGTAGCTCGGGCTGAGAAGGTCGCAGCCATGGGAAAGTTGACAGTTAAGCCTATCTAGTGACAACCCATCATAGGCTAGCTGGGTGATCTTGCAACTTGTATCATGCCGGAGTTTGATTTTCACCATAGGGTTTCATTGATCGCTTACTCGGCAACTTGTATGAAGCAGGATTTCTACTTTCCCCTTAGCGCTTCATTGATCGTGTACTCTTGAGTGTAGATCGGGCTGAGAATGACGCAGCCATGGGAAAGTTGACAGTTAAGCCTATCTAGTGACAGCCCATCATAGGCTAGCTGGGTGATCTTGCAACTTGTACCATGTCGGAGTTTGATTTTCCCCATAGGGTTTCATTGATCGTGTACTCTTGAGTGTAGCTCGGGCTGAGAATGACGCAGCCATGGGAAAGTTGACAGTTAAGCCTATCTAGTGACAGCCCATCATAGGCTAGCTGGGTGAGCTTGCAACTTGTACCATGTCGGAGTTTGATTTTCCCCATAGAGTTTCATTGATCGTGTACTCTTGAGTGTAGCTCGGGCTGAGAAGGTCGCAGCCATGGGAAAGTTGACAGTTAAGCCTATCTAGTGACAACCCATCATAGGCTAGCTGGGTGATCTTGCAACTTGTATCATGCCGGAGTTTGATTTTCACCATAGGGTTTCATTGATCGCTTACTCGGCAACTTGTATGAAGCAGGATTTCTACTTTCCCCTTAGCGCTTCATTGATCGTGTACTCTTGAGTGTAGATCGGGCTGAGAATGACGCAGCCATGGGAAAGTTGACAGTTAAGCCTATCTAGTGACAGCCCATCATAGGCTAGCTGGGTGATCTTGCAACTTGTACCATGTCGGAGTTTGATTTTCCCCATAGGGTTTCATTGATTGTGTACTCTTGAGTGTAGCTCGGGCTGAGAATGACGCAGCCATGGGAAAGTTGACAGTTAAGCCTATCTAGTGACAGCCCATCATAGGCTAGCTGGGTGATCTTGCAACTTGTACCATGTCGGAGTTTGATTTTCCCCATAGGGTTTCATTGATCGTATACTCTTGAGTGTAGCTCGGGCTGAGAAGGTCGCAGCCATGGGAAAGTTGACAGTTAAGCCTATCTAGTGACAACCCATCATAGGCTAGCTGGGTGATCTTGCAACTTGTATCATGCCGGAGTTTGATTTTCACCATAGGGTTTCATTGATCGCTCACTCGGCAACTTGTATCAAGCAGGATTTCTACTTTCCCCTTAGCGCTTCATTGATCGTGTACTCTTGAGTGTAGCTCGGGCTGAGAATGACGCAGCCATGGGAAAGTTGACAGTTAAGCCTATCTAGTGACAGCCCATCATAGGCTAGCTGGGTGATCTTGCAACTTGTACCATGTCGGAGTTTGATTTTCCCCATAGGGTTTCATTGATCGTGTACTCTTGAGTGTAGCTCGGGCTGAGAATGACGCAGCCATGGGAAAGTTGACAGTTAAGCCTATCTAGTGACAGCCCATCATAGGCTAGCTGGGTGAGCTTGCAACTTGTACCATGTCGGAGTTTGATTTTCCCCATAGGGTTTCATTGATCGTGTACTCTTGAGTGTAGCTCGGGCTGAGAAGGTCGCAGCCATGGGAAAGTTGACAGTTAAGCCTATCTAGTGACAACCCATCATAGGCTAGCTGGGTGATCTTGCAACTTGTATCATGCCGGAGTTTGATTTTCACCATAGGGTTTCATTGATCGCTTACTCGGCAACTTGTATGAAGCAGGATTTCTACTTTCCCCTTAGCGCTTCATTGATCGTGTACTCTTGAGTGTAGATCGGGCTGAGAATGACGCAGCCATGGGAAAGTTGACAGTTAAGCCTATCTAGTGACAGCACATCATAGGCTAGCTGGGTGAGCTTGCAACTTGTACCATGTCGGAGTTTGATTTTCCCCATAGGGTTTCATTGATTGTGTACTCTTGAGTGTAGCTCGGGCTGAGAAGGTCGCAGCCATGGGAAAGTTGACAGTTAAGCCTATCTAGTGACAACCCATCATAGGCTAGCTGGGTGATCTTGCAACTTGTATCATGCCGGAGTTTGATTTTCACCATAGGGTTTCATTGATTGCTTACTCGGCTTCTTGTATGAAGCAGGATTTCTACTTTCCCCTTAGCGCTTCATTGATCGTGTACTCTTGAGTGTAGCTCGGGCTGAGAATGACGCAGCCATGGGAAAGTTGACAGTTAAGCCTATCTAGTGACAGCCCATCATAGGCTAGCTGGGTGAGCTTGCAACTTGTACCATGTCGGAGTTTGATTTTCCCCACAGGGTTTCATTGATCGTGTACTCTTGAGTGTAGCTCGGGCTGAGAAGGTCGCAGCCATGGGAAAGTTGACAGTTAAGCCTATCTAGTGACAACCCATCATAGGCTAGCTGGGTGATCTTGCAACTTGTATCATGCCGGAGTTTGATTTTCACCATAGGGTTTCATTGATCGCTCACTCGGCAACTTGTATGAAGCAGGATTTCTACTTTCCCCTTAGCGCTTCATTGATCGTGTACTCTTGAGTGTAGATCGGGCTGAGAATGACGCAGCCATGGGAAAGTTGACAGTTAAGCCTATCTAGTGACAGCCCATCATAGGCTAGCTGGGTGATCTTGTAACTTGTACCATGTCAGAGTTTGATTTTCCCCATAGGGTTTCATTGATCGTATACTCTTGAGTGTAGCTCGGGCTGAGAAGGTCGCAGCCATGGGAAAGTTGACAGTTAAGCCTATCTAGTGACAACCCATCATAGGCTAGCTGGGTGATCTTGCAACTTGTATCATGCCGGAGTTTGATTTTCACCATAGGGTTTCATTGATCGCTTACTCGGCAACTTGTATGAAGCAGGATTTCTACTTTCCCCTTAGCGCTTCATTGATCGTGTACTCTTGAGTGTAGATCGGGCTGAGAATGACGCAGCCATGGGAAAGTTGACAGTTAAGCCTATCTAGTGACAGCACATCATAGGCTAGCTGGGTGAGCTTGCAACTTGTACCATGTCGGAGTTTGATTTTCCCCATGGGGTTTCATTGATTGTGTACTCTTGAGTGTAGCTCGGGCTGAGAAGGTCGCAGCCATGGGAAAGTTGACAGTTAAGCCTATCTAGTGACAACCCATCATAGGCTAGCTGGGTGATCTTGCAACTTGTATCATGCCGGAGTTTGATTTTCACCATAGGGTTTCATTGATTGCTTACTCGGCATTTTGTATGAAGCAGGATTTCTACTTTCCCCTTAGCGCTTCATTGATCGTATACTCTTGAGTGTAGCTCGGGCTGAGAATGACGCAGCCATGGGAAAGTTGACAGTTAAGCCTATCTAGTGACAGCCCATCATAGGCTAGCTGGGTGAGCTTGCAACTTGTACCATGTCGGAGTTTGATTTTCCCCATAGGGTTTCATTGATCGTGTACTCTTGAGTGTAGCTCGGGCTGAGAAGGTCGCAGCCATGGGAAAGTTGACAGTTAAGCCTATCTAGTGACAACCCATCATAGGCTAGCTGGGTGATCTTGCAACTTGTATCATGCCGGAGTTTGATTTTCACCATAGGGTTTCATTGATCGCTCACTCGGCAACTTGTATGAAGCAGGATTTCTACTTTCCCCTTAGCGCTTCATTGATCGTGTACTCTTGAGTGTAGATCGGGCTGAGAATGACGCAGCCATGGGAAAGTTGACAGTTAAGCCTATCTAGTGACAGCCCATCATAGGCTAGCTGGGTGATCTTGTAACTTGTACCATGTCGGAGTTTGATTTTCCCCATAGGGTTTCATTGATCGTGTACTCTTGAGTGTAGCTCGGGCTGAGAAGGTCGCAGCCATGGGAAAGTTGACAGTTAAGCCTATCTAGTGACAACCCATCATAGGCTAGCTGGGTGATCTTGCAACTTGTATCATGCCGGAGTTTGATTTTCACCATAGGGTTTCATTGATCGCTTACTCGGCAACTTGTATGAAGCAGGATTTCTACTTTCCCCTTAGCGCTTCATTGATCGTGTACTCTTGAGTGTAGATCGGGCTGAGAATGACGCAGCCATGGGAAAGTTGACAGTTAAGCCTATCTAGTGACAGCCCATCATAGGCTAGCTGGGTGATCTTGTAACTTGTACCATGTCGGAGTTTGATTTTCCCCATAGGGTTTCATTGATCGTATACTCTTGAGTGTAGCTCGGGCTGAGAAGGTCGCAGCCATGGGAAAGTTGACAGTTAAGCCTATCTAGTGACAACCCATCATAGGCTAGCTGGGTGATCTTGCAACTTGTATCATGCCGGAGTTTGATTTTCACCATAGGGTTTCATTGATCGCTTACTCGGCAACTTGTATGAAGCAGGATTTCTACTTTCCCCTTAGCGCTTCATTGATCGTGTACTCTTGAGTGTAGATCGGGCTGAGAATGACGCAGCCATGGGAAAGTTGACAGTTAAGCCTATCTAGTGACAGCCCATCATAGGCTAGCTGGGTGATCTTGTAACTTGTACCATGTCGGAGTTTGATTTTCCCCATAGGGTTTCATTGATCGTATACTCTTGAGTGTAGCTCGGGCTGAGAAGGTCGCAGCCATGGGAAAGTTGACAGTTAAGCCTATCTAGTGACAACCCATCATAGGCTAGCTGGGTGATCTTGCAACTTGTATCATGCCGGAGTTTGATTTTCACCATAGGGTTTCATTGATCGCTTACTCGGCAACTTGTATGAAGCAGGATTTCTACTTTCCCCTTAGCGCTTCATTGATCGTGTACTCTTGAGTGTAGATCGGGCTGAGAATGACGCAGCCATGGGAAAGTTGACAGTTAAGCCTATCTAGTGACAGCCCATCATAGGCTAGCTGGGTGATCTTGCAACTTGTACCATGTCGGAGTTTGATTTTCCCCATAGGGTTTCATTGATCGTGTACTCTTGAGTGTAGCTCGGGCTGAGAATGACGCAGCCATGGGAAAGTTGACAGTTAAGCCTATCTAGTGACAGCCCATCATAGGCTAGCTGGGTGAGCTTGCAACTTGTACCATGTCGGAGTTTGATTTTCCCCATAGGGTTTCATTGATCGTGTACTCTTGAGTGTAGCTCGGGCTGAGAAGGTCGCAGCCATGGGAAAGTTGACAGTTAAGCCTATCTAGTGACAACCCATCATAGGCTAGCTGGGTGATCTTGCAACTTGTATCATGCCGGAGTTTGATTTTCACCATAGGGTTTCATTGATCGCTTACTCGGCAACTTGTATGAAGCAGGATTTCTACTTTCCCCTTAGCGCTTCATTGATCGTGTACTCTTGAGTGTAGATCGGGCTGAGAATGACGCAGCCATGGGAAAGTTGACAGTTAAGCCTATCTAGTGACAGCCCATCATAGGCTAGCTGGGTGATCTTGCAACTTGTACCATGTCGGAGTTTGATTTTCCCCATAGGGTTTCATTGATTGTGTACTCTTGAGTGTAGCTCGGGCTGAGAATGACGCAGCCATGGGAAAGTTGACAGTTAAGCCTATCTAGTGACAGCCCATCATAGGCTAGCTGGGTGATCTTGCAACTTGTACCATGTCGGAGTTTGATTTTCCCCATAGGGTTTCATTGATCGTATACTCTTGAGTGTAGCTCGGGCTGAGAAGGTCGCAGCCATGGGAAAGTTGACAGTTAAGCCTATCTAGTGACAACCCATCATAGGCTAGCTGGGTGATCTTGCAACTTGTATCATGCCGGAGTTTGATTTTCACCATAGGGTTTCATTGATCGCTCACTCGGCAACTTGTATCAAGCAGGATTTCTACTTTCCCCTTAGCGCTTCATTGATCGTGTACTCTTGAGTGTAGCTCGGGCTGAGAATGACGCAGCCATGGGAAAGTTGACAGTTAAGCCTATCTAGTGACAGCCCATCATAGGCTAGCTGGGTGATCTTGCAACTTGTACCATGTCGGAGTTTGATTTTCCCCATAGGGTTTCATTGATCGTGTACTCTTGAGTGTAGCTCGGGCTGAGAATGACGCAGCCATGGGAAAGTTGACAGTTAAGCCTATCTAGTGACAGCCCATCATAGGCTAGCTGGGTGAGCTTGCAACTTGTACCATGTCGGAGTTTGATTTTCCCCATAGGGTTTCATTGATCGTGTACTCTTGAGTGTAGCTCGGGCTGAGAAGGTCGCAGCCATGGGAAAGTTGACAGTTAAGCCTATCTAGTGACAACCCATCATAGGCTAGCTGGGTGATCTTGCAACTTGTATCATGCCGGAGTTTGATTTTCACCATAGGGTTTCATTGATCGCTTACTCGGCAACTTGTATGAAGCAGGATTTCTACTTTCCCCTTAGCGCTTCATTGATCGTGTACTCTTGAGTGTAGATCGGGCTGAGAATGACGCAGCCATGGGAAAGTTGACAGTTAAGCCTATCTAGTGACAGCACATCATAGGCTAGCTGGGTGAGCTTGCAACTTGTACCATGTCGGAGTTTGATTTTCCCCATAGGGTTTCATTGATTGTGTACTCTTGAGTGTAGCTCGGGCTGAGAAGGTCGCAGCCATGGGAAAGTTGACAGTTAAGCCTATCTAGTGACAACCCATCATAGGCTAGCTGGGTGATCTTGCAACTTGTATCATGCCGGAGTTTGATTTTCACCATAGGGTTTCATTGATTGCTTACTCGGCTTTTTGTATGAAGCAGGATTTCTACTTTCCCCTTAGCGCTTCATTGATCGTGTACTCTTGAGTGTAGCTCGGGCTGAGAATGACGCAGCCATGGGAAAGTTGACAGTTAAGCCTATCTAGTGACAGCCCATCATAGGCTAGCTGGGTGAGCTTGCAACTTGTACCATGTCGGAGTTTGATTTTCCCCACAGGGTTTCATTGATCGTGTACTCTTGAGTGTAGCTCGGGCTGAGAAGGTCGCAGCCATGGGAAAGTTGACAGTTAAGCCTATCTAGTGACAACCCATCATAGGCTAGCTGGGTGATCTTGCAACTTGTATCATGCCGGAGTTTGATTTTCACCATAGGGTTTCATTGATCGCTCACTCGGCAACTTGTATGAAGCAGGATTTCTACTTTCCCCTTAGCGCTTCATTGATCGTGTACTCTTGAGTGTAGATCGGGCTGAGAATGACGCAGCCATGGGAAAGTTGACAGTTAAGCCTATCTAGTGACAGCCCATCATAGGCTAGCTGGGTGATCTTGTAACTTGTACCATGTCGGAGTTTGATTTTCCCCATAGGGTTTCATTGATCGTGTACTCTTGAGTGTAGCTCGGGCTGAGAAGGTCGCAGCCATGGGAAAGTTGACAGTTAAGCCTATCTAGTGACAACCCATCATAGGCTAGCTGGGTGATCTTGCAACTTGTATCATGCCGGAGTTTGATTTTCACCATAGGGTTTCATTGATCGCTTACTCGGCAACTTGTATGAAGCAGGATTTCTACTTTCCCCTTAGCGCTTCATTGATCGTGTACTCTTGAGTGTAGATCGGGCTGAGAATGACGCAGCCATGGGAAAGTTGACAGTTAAGCCTATCTAGTGACAGCCCATCATAGGCTAGCTGGGTGATCTTGTAACTTGTACCATGTCGGAGTTTGATTTTCCCCATAGGGTTTCATTGATCGTATACTCTTGAGTGTAGCTCGGGCTGAGAAGGTCGCAGCCATGGGAAAGTTGACAGTTAAGCCTATCTAGTGACAACCCATCATAGGCTAGCTGGGTGATCTTGCAACTTGTATCATGCCGGAGTTTGATTTTCACCATAGGGTTTCATTGATCGCTTACTCGGCAACTTGTATGAAGCAGGATTTCTACTTTCCCCTTAGCGCTTCATTGATCGTGTACTCTTGAGTGTAGATCGGGCTGAGAATGACGCAGCCATGGGAAAGTTGACAGTTAAGCCTATCTAGTGACAGCCCATCATAGGCTAGCTGGGTGATCTTGTAACTTGTACCATGTCAGAGTTTGATTTTCCCCATAGGGTTTCATTGATCGTATACTCTTGAGTGTAGCTCGGGCTGAGAAGGTCGCAGCCATGGGAAAGTTGACAGTTAAGCCTATCTAGTGACAACCCATCATAGGCTAGCTGGGTGATCTTGCAACTTGTATCATGCCGGAGTTTGATTTTCACCATAGGGTTTCATTGATCGCTTACTCGGCAACTTGTATGAAGCAGGATTTCTACTTTCCCCTTAGCGCTTCATTGATCGTGTACTCTTGAGTGTAGATCGGGCTGAGAATGACGCAGCCATGGGAAAGTTGACAGTTAAGCCTATCTAGTGACAGCACATCATAGGCTAGCTGGGTGAGCTTGCAACTTGTACCATGTCGGAGTTTGATTTTCCCCATGGGGTTTCATTGATTGTGTACTCTTGAGTGTAGCTCGGGCTGAGAAGGTCGCAGCCATGGGAAAGTTGACAGTTAAGCCTATCTAGTGACAACCCATCATAGGCTAGCTGGGTGATCTTGCAACTTGTATCATGCCGGAGTTTGATTTTCACCATAGGGTTTCATTGATTGCTTACTCGGCATTTTGTATGAAGCAGGATTTCTACTTTCCCCTTAGCGCTTCATTGATCGTATACTCTTGAGTGTAGCTCGGGCTGAGAATGACGCAGCCATGGGAAAGTTGACAGTTAAGCCTATCTAGTGACAGCCCATCATAGGCTAGCTGGGTGAGCTTGCAACTTGTACCATGTCGGAGTTTGATTTTCCCCATAGGGTTTCATTGATCGTGTACTCTTGAGTGTAGCTCGGGCTGAGAAGGTCGCAGCCATGGGAAAGTTGACAGTTAAGCCTATCTAGTGACAACCCATCATAGGCTAGCTGGGTGATCTTGCAACTTGTATCATGCCGGAGTTTGATTTTCACCATAGGGTTTCATTGATCGCTCACTCGGCAACTTGTATGAAGCAGGATTTCTACTTTCCCCTTAGCGCTTCATTGATCGTGTACTCTTGAGTGTAGATCGGGCTGAGAATGACGCAGCCATGGGAAAGTTGACAGTTAAGCCTATCTAGTGACAGCCCATCATAGGCTAGCTGGGTGATCTTGTAACTTGTACCATGTCGGAGTTTGATTTTCCCCATAGGGTTTCATTGATCGTGTACTCTTGAGTGTAGCTCGGGCTGAGAAGGTCGCAGCCATGGGAAAGTTGACAGTTAAGCCTATCTAGTGACAACCCATCATAGGCTAGCTGGGTGATCTTGCAACTTGTATCATGCCGGAGTTTGATTTTCACCATAGGGTTTCATTGATCGCTTACTCGGCAACTTGTATGAAGCAGGATTTCTACTTTCCCCTTAGCGCTTCATTGATCGTGTACTCTTGAGTGTAGATCGGGCTGAGAATGACGCAGCCATGGGAAAGTTGACAGTTAAGCCTATCTAGTGACAGCCCATCATAGGCTAGCTGGGTGATCTTGTAACTTGTACCATGTCGGAGTTTGATTTTCCCCATAGGGTTTCATTGATCGTATACTCTTGAGTGTAGCTCGGGCTGAGAAGGTCGCAGCCATGGGAAAGTTGACAGTTAAGCCTATCTAGTGACAACCCATCATAGGCTAGCTGGGTGATCTTGCAACTTGTATCATGCCGGAGTTTGATTTTCACCATAGGGTTTCATTGATCGCTTACTCGGCAACTTGTATGAAGCAGGATTTCTACTTTCCCCTTAGCGCTTCATTGATCGTGTACTCTTGAGTGTAGCTCGGGCTGAGAATGACGCAGCCATGGGAAAGTTGACAGTTAAGCCTATCTAGTGACAGCCCATCATAGGCTAGCTGGGTGATCTTGTAACTTGTACCATGTCGGAGTTTGATTTTCCCCATAGGGTTTCATTGATCGTATACTCTTGAGTGTAGCTCGGGCTGAGAAGGTCGCAGCCATGGGAAAGTTGACAGTTAAGCCTATCTAGTGACAACCCATCATAGGCTAGCTGGGTGATCTTGCAACTTGTATCATGCCGGAGTTTGATTTTCACCATAGGGTTTCATTGATCGCTTACTCGGCAACTTGTATGAAGCAGGATTTCTACTTTCCCCTTAGCGCTTCATTGATCGTGTACTCTTGAGTGTAGATCGGGCTGAGAATGACGCAGCCATGGGAAAGTTGACAGTTAAGCCTATCTAGTGACAGCCCATCATAGGCTAGCTGGGTGATCTTGTAACTTGTACCATGTCGGAGTTTGATTTTCCCCATAGGGTTTCATTGATCGTATACTCTTGAGTGTAGCTCGGGCTGAGAAGGTCGCAGCCATGGGAAAGTTGACAGTTAAGCCTATCTAGTGACAACCCATCATAGGCTAGCTGGGTGATCTTGCAACTTGTATCATGCCGGAGTTTGATTTTCACCATAGGGTTTCATTGATCGCTCACTCGGCAACTTGTATCAAGCAGGATTTCTACTTTCCCCTTAGCGCTTCATTGATCGTGTACTCTTGAGTGTAGCTCGGGCTGAGAATGACGCAGCCATGGGAAAGTTGACAGTTAAGCCTATCTAGTGACAGCCCATCATAGGC